>NC_135996.1:3192996-3215496 GCF_053455715.1 Rhinoraja longicauda
TTCAATGTGGTCCCCCCCACCACCTCATCTCCTTCACAAAAGAACATTCAGAGAGGAGGGAAGAGAGGTGGGGAGGGGAGGGGTGTGGATGGGGGGGAGGGAGGGGAGGGGAGGGGTGTGGATGAGGGGGAGGGAGGGAGGGGAGGGGAGTGGATGAGGGGGGAGGGAGGGAGGGGGAGGGAGTGGATGAGGGGGGAGGGAGGGGAGTGGATGAGGAGGGAGGGAGGGAGGGAGAGGAGGGGTGTGGGGAGGGAGGGAGGGAGGGAGAGGAGGGGTGTGGGGGGAGGGGAGGGAGGGAGTGGATGAGGGGGGAGGGAGGGGAGTGGATGAGGAGGGAGGGAGGGAGGGGAGGGGTGTGGATGAGGGGGAGGGAGGAGGGGAGTGGATGAGGGGGGAGGGAGGGAGGGGGAGGGGTGTGGGATGAGGGGGGAGGGACGGGGAGGGGTGTGAATGAGGGGGGAGGGAGGGAGGGAGGGAGGGAGGGAGGGAGGGAGGGAGGGAGGGGGCGGGAGGGAGGGAGGGAGGGAGGGGAGGGAGGGAGGGAGGGAGGGAGGGAGGGACGGGGAGGGAGGGAGGGAGGGAGGGGAGGTGTAAAGTCAGGGGAATAGAGTGATACAGTGTGGAAACAGGCCCTTCGGCCCAACTTGGCCCAGACCGGCCAACATGTCCCAGGTACACTAGTCCCACCTGCCCGCGCTTGGCCCATATCCCCCCACACAACCCCGCCCCCACCCACGGACCTGTCCAACTGCTTCTGATTGACGGCTTGTCCCTCTCTCTCCTCCTCCGACAGGACGCACGTTTGACACTCTGGCGAAAAAGATCATACATGAAGACAAAAGTGGCAGCGTCGACTCTCAGGAGTTTGTGACGATTCTCTTCACAATCGTGTCCTGCACTCAAGGTCAAGGCCAAGGGCAATGCCAACAGTCAAAGCACTGAAAGTGAGGCAGCCCCGTCAAGTCAGCTAGTCATACCGGCCACAATACACCCCCTCCCCCACCCTCACCCTCACCCACCCCCTCCCCCCCCCCTCACCCACACCCCCTCCCACCCTCACCCACCCCCCCCCCCCCCCCCTCACCCACACCCCTCCCACCCTCACCCACCCCCTCCCCCCCCCTCACCCACACCCCTCCCACCCTCACCCACCCCCTCCCCCCACCCTCACCCACACCCCTCCCTCATCTTTTCATCTCTCTCTCTCCCTCTCCTCCCCCATCTCTCCCCTCACTCTCCCTCCCCCATCTCTCCCTCTCCTCCTTCCTCTCTCTCTCCTCTCTCTCCCTCCCTCCCTCCACCCTCTTTGCCGTTCGCCATTAAATAAAACGTTGACAATTTAGCTGGACAAGTGTTGACTTTGTCGTTTTTCTGGGGGGAGGGGTGGGTGATGAAGGGGGAGGGGTGGGTGAGGGGGAGGGGGGGGTGGGTGAGGGGGAGGGGGGGTGGGTGAGGGGGAAGGGGTGGATGAGGGGAGGGGGGTGGATGATGGGGGGAGGGGGGTTGGATGATGAGGGGAGGAGTGGTCCCGCACGCACCAGGGACAATCAACAATGATACCAAGTGTACAAACCCAGGCCAATTAACCTACACGGCACGGTGGCGCAGCGGTAGAGTTGCCGCCTTACAGCGAATGCAGCGCCGGAGACCCGGGTTCCATCCCGACTACGGGCACCGTCTGTACGGAGTTTGTACGTTCTCCCCGTGACCTGCGTGGGTTTTCTCCGAGATCTTCGGTTTCCTCCCACACTCCAAAGACGTGCAGGTTTGTAGGTTAATTGACTGGGTAAATGTAAACATTGTCCCTAGTGTGTGTAGGATAGTGTTAGTGTGCGGGGATCGCTGGGCGGTGCGGACCCGGTGGGCCGAAGGGCCTGTTTCCGCGCTGTATCTCTAAATCTAAATCTAAAAATCAAACCTGTACGTCTTTAAGTGCGGGAGGAAACCGAAGATCTCGGGGAAAACCCACGCAGGTCACGGGGAGAACGTACAAACTCCGTACAGACGGCGCCCGTAGTCGGGATGGAACCCGGGTCTCCGGCGCTGCATTCGCTGTAAGGCGGCAACTCTACCGCTGCGCCATTTTGTGTCTATCTTCGGTGTAAACCACCATCTGCAGTTCCTTCCCACACAGGGGTTTCGTCGTGTCGTTTGGAGACAATGGTCATTGACAAATCCACACCTGACTCCTGAAGAGTGTTTCTCTTCACCTGTCGGACAGGTGTTTACAATATTTATTCCCCTCATGTTTTTATACACCTCTATAAAATCACCGCTCATCCTCCTGGGCTCCAAGGAACAGATTCTTGGCCTGCTCAACCTCTCCCTACAGCACAGGCCCTGGCAACATTATCGTCAATCCTCCCTGCACCCTTTCCAGCTTGACAACATCTTTTGTCTAACAGGATGACTAAACCAAAACTCAGTACTGTACTCTAAATACCGTCTCACCAATGGCCACCCAGTGCCCAGCCTCCTAGAAACATAGAAATTAGGTGCTGGAGGAGGCCACTCGGCCCTTCGAGCCTGTACGCACCGCCATTCCTTGTGATCATGGCTGATCATCCACAATCAGTAACCCGTGCCTGCCTTCTCCCCATATCCCTTGATTCCATTCACCCCTAGAGCTCTATCTAACTCTCTCTTAAATCCATCCAGTGATTTGGCCTCCACTGCCCTCTGTGGCAGAGAATTCCACAAATTCACAACTCTCTGGGTGAAAAAGTTCCTTCTCACCTCAGTTTTAAATGGCCTCCCCTTTACTCTTAGACTGTGTGGCCCCTGGTTCTGGACTCCCCCAACATTGGGAACATTTTTCCTGCATCTAGCTTGTCCAGTCCTTTTATAATTTTATACGTCTCTGTAAGATCCACTCTCATCCTTCTAAACTCCTGTGAATACAAGCCTAGTATTTCCAATCTTTCCTCATATGAGAGTCCTGCCTTCCCAAGGATCAATCTCGTGAACCAACGCTGCACTGCCTCAATTACAAGGATGTCCTTCCTCAAATTAGGTGACCAAAACTGTACACAGTACTCCAGATGTGGTCTCACCAGGGCCCTATACAACTGCAGAAGAACCTCTTTACTCCTATACTGAAATCCTTTCGTTACATCTCAGTACTCTGACTGATGAAGGCCAACATGCCAAAAACCTTTTTGCCCCCCACCCCTATCTACCCAGTCCATAAACTTCCCATCTGCCACGTTAACTTTTCACAAACTGCAGGTCAGGGGTATAATCAGGTTCATTCCTGGGATGGCGGGACTGACATATGCTGAACAAATTTTTGTTTCAGTTTAGTTTAGTTTAGTTTAGAGATACAGTGCGGAATCAGGCCCTTCGGCCCAACGGATCCTTGCCGGCCAGCGATTCCCGCACACTAACACTATCCTACACACACTAGGAACAGTTCTTTTACATTAACCAAGCCAATTAACCGACATACCTGCACGTCTTTGGAGTGTGGGAGGAAACCGAAGATCTCGGAGAAAACTCACGCAGGTCGCGGGGAGAACGTACAAACTCCGTACAGACGGCGCCCGTAGTCAGGATGGAACCCGTGTCTCCGGCGCTGCATTCGCTGTAAGGCAGCAACTCTACCGCTGTGCCACCGTGACCTCACTAAATGGGTCGACTGGGCTTGTATTCACTGGAATTTAGAAGGATGAGAGGGGATCTTATAGAAACTTATAAAATTCTTAAAGGATGAATTCTTAAACGATGTACAAACCTCATAAGAGGAATAGATCGGGTAGATGCACAGAGTCTCTTGCCCAGAGTAGGGGAATCGAGGACCAGAGGACATAGGTTTAAGGTGAAGGGGGGAAAGATTTAATAGGAATCTGAGTGTAACTTTTTCACACAGAGGGTGGTGGGTGTATGAAACGAGCTGCCGGAAGAGGTAGTTGAGGCTGGGACTATCCCAAAGAAGTCAGTTGGACAGGTACATGGATAGGACAAGTTTGGAGGGATATGGACCAAAGGGGGGCAGGTGGGACATGTTGGCCGGTATGGGCAGGTTGGGCCGAAGGGCCTGTTTCCACGCTGTATCACTCTGTGACTCTCTATTACTCTATGATTGGACAGGCTAGATGCAGGAAAGATGTTCCAGATGTTGGGGGAGTCCAGAACCCCAGGGGGTCACAGCTTCAGAGAGGAGCTGGCCAAGGTCAACTGGAAAAGGATCCTAGCAGGAATGAAGGTGGAACAGCAATGGCAGGAATTTCTGGGCATAATCCAGAAGATGCAGGATCATTTCATTCCAAAGAGGAAGAAAGATTCTAAGGGGAGCAAGAGGCAACCGTGGCTGACAAGGGAAGTTAGGGATGGAATAAAACTAAAAGAAAAGATGTATAACACAGCAAAGAATAGCAGGAAGCCAGAAGATTGGGCAACTTTCATTGGATATCCGAAGGTAACAAAACGGGCAATACGGGCTGAAAAGATGGAGTACGAGGGGAAGCTGGCCAAGAATATAAAGGAGGACAGTAAAGGTACGTTCGGTATGTTAAGAGAAAAAGATTAGTAAAGACAAATGTGGGACCCTTGAAGGCAGAAACAGGTGAAATTATTATGGGGAACGAGGAAATGGCAGACGAGTTGAACAGGCACTTTGGATCTGTCTTCACTAAGGAAGACACAAACAATCTCCCAGATGTACTAGAGGATGGAGGATCTAGGGGGACAGAAGTTAATTGGCTGGGTAAATGTAAAAATTGTCCCTAGTGGGTGTAGGATAGTGTTAATGTACGGGGATCGCTGGGCGGCACGGACTCGGTGGGCCGAAAAGGCCTGTTTCCGGCTGTATATATATGATATGATATGATATGAAAGAAATTTGTATTAGGCGAGAAATAGTATTGGGTAGACTGATGGGATTGAAGGCTGATAATTCCCCAGGGCCTGATGGTCTGCATCCCAGAGTACTCAAGCAGGTGGCTCTAGAAATAGTGGACGCATTGGTGATCATTTTCCAATGTTCTATAGATGCTGACTTGGACCAATCCTTTTACTGCTGTACAAATGCACCATTATTACCTCTTTAATAATTGATTCCAGCATCTTCCCCACCACCGATGTCAGGCTTACTGGTCTATAATTCCCCGTTTTCTCTCTCCCTCCTTTCTTGAAAAATGGGATAACATTAGCTATCCTCCAATCCACAGGAACTGATCCTGAATCTATAGAACATTGGAAAATGATCACCAATGCGTCCACTATTTCTAGAGCCACCTCCTTGAGTGCCCTGGGATGTTTAAGAAACATTTAGCCAGGTACCTGGATATGTAGGACAGGTTTGGAGGGATATGGGCCTAACTGGGCAGTGTTGTAGAGCAGGGGGATCTAGGAGTACAGGTGCATGGTTCCTTGAAGGTGGAGTCGCAGGTGGATACGGTGGTCAAAAATGCTTTTGGCGCATTGGCCTTCATTAGTATTGAGTGTAGAAGTTGGGAGGTCACGTTGTAGTTGTACAAGACATTGGTGAGGCTGCATTTACAGGATTGTGTTCAGTTCTGGGCACCATGTTACAGGAAAGGTGGAAAGGGCGCAGAGAAGATTTACGAGGATGTTGCCAGGACTAGAGGGCCTGAGCTACAGGGAGAGTTTTGGGCAGGCTGGGACTCTATTCCTTGAAGTGCAGGAGGATGAGGGGTGATCTTATAGAGGTGTACAAAATCATGAGAGGAATAGATCGGGTAGATGCACAGAGTCTCTTGCCCAGAGTAGGGGAATCGAGGACCAGAGGACATAGGTTTAAGGTGAAGGGGTAAAGATTTAAAAGGAATCTGAGGGGTAACTTTTTACACAAAGGGTGGTGGGTGAATGGAACGAGCTGCCGGAGGAGGTAGTTGTGGCTGGGACTATCCCCACTATAAGTAACAGTTAGCAGGTACATGGATAGGACAGGTTTGGAGCGATATGGACCAAAAGCAGGCAGGTGGGACTAGTATAGCTGGGGCATGTTTGCCAGTGTGGGCAAGTTGGGCCGAAGGGCCTGTTTCCACGCTGTGTCACTCTATGACTCTATGAGCTGCAACCACTATTTTAGGAGCTGGCTTTTACAAAATGGCTGTCAGATGTTGTTGGTCCTCAAATAGGCCCTCATGTCCCATGAAATGGATGCCAGTATCTTCGAGCCTGTACGCACCGCCATTCAATGTGATCATGGCTGATCATTCTCAATCAGTACCCCGTTCCTGCCTTCTCCCCATACCCCCTGACTCCGCTATCCTTAAGAGCTCTATCTAGCTCTCTTGAATGCATTCAGAGAATTGGCCTCCACTGCCTTCTGAGGCAGAGAATTCCACAGATTCACAACTCTCTGACTGAAAAGGTTTTTCCTCATCTCAGTTCTAAATGGCCTACCCCTTATTCTTAAACTGTGTGTGGCCCGTGGTTCTGGACTCCCCCAACATTGGGAACATGTTTCCTGCCTCTAACGTGTCCAACCCCTTAATAATCTTATACGTTTCGATAAGATCCCCTCTCATCCTTCTAAATTCCAGTGTATACAAGCCTAGTCGCTCCAGTCTTTCAACATACGACAGTCCCGCCATTCCGGGAATTAACCTAGTAAACCTACGCTGCACGCCCTCAATAGCAAGAATATCCTTCCTCAAATTTGGAGACCAAAACTGCACACAGTACTCCAGGTGCGGTCTCACTAGGGCCCTGTACAACTGCAGAAGGACCTCTTTGCTCCTATACTCAACTCACCGCTGGGAGCAGTGCTGGTTGTGCAGTCTCACAGCAGCGGGAAGGAAGGACCTCCTATATCTCTCCTTCACGCACTTGTGGTGAAGGAGTCTGTCACTGAAGGAGCTACTCAGTGACAGTGTCCTGCATGGGGTGGGAGTCGTTGTCCAGCAGCGATGTTAGCTTTGCCATCATCCTCCTCTCTCCCACCGCCTGCACTGAGTCCAGGGGGCAACCCAGGACAGAGCCGGCCTTCCTGACCAGCTTGTCGAGTCTCTTCCCTTCCACCGCTGAGATACTGCTGCTCCAGCAGACCACTCCATAGAAGATGGCCGATGCAACCACCGTGCTGGTCCTTAGGTGTGCCCCCTGCACTCCAAACGACCTGAGTCTCCTCAGCAGATCAAGTCTGCTCTGGCCCTTCCTGTATAGCGCATCGGTGTTTACAGTCCAGTCCAGTTTATTGTTGAGGTGGACACACAGGTACTTATAAGAGTCCACCCTCTCGATGTCCATTCCCCGGATGTTCACCGGTGTCGGGGGGACCTGGCTGCCTCTGCGGAAATCTACCACCATCTCCCTGGTTTTCCCCGCGCAGTTCCGCTGGCACCAGTCCACAAACTCCTTGATCAGTTTAGTTCAGAGATACAGCACAGAAACAGGCCCTGCGGCCCACTGAGTCTGTGCTGACACACAGTGCTGGAGTAACTCAGCGGGTCAGGCAGCATCTCCGGAGAGAAGGAATGGGTGATGTTTCGGGTCCAGACCCTTCTTCATTCAGTCCATGCTGACTATCGATTCTCACGTGTTTAGTTCAGGGATACATCGCGGAAACAGGCCTGTCTGACGAAGGGTCTCGACCCGAAACATCACCCTTATGCCAACTCACTCCAGCTTTTTCTTCGGTTTAAACCAGCACCTGCAGTTCCTTCCGATACGGAAACAGGCCCTTCGGCCCACCGAGTCCATGCCGACCTGCGATCAGCCGTTCACACTGGCTTAGTTCAGAGATACAGCACAGAGAGAGGCCCTTCGGCCCACCGAGTCCACGCCAATCATCAATCACCCGTTCACATAATCAGCCATGATCACAATGAATGGCGGTGTTGGCTCGATGGGCCGAATGGCCTCCTCCTGCACCTGTTTTCTGTTTCACGCACTAGTCCCACGTTGTCCCGCTCTCTCTCATCCACTCCCTACACATCGATTTACAGAGGGACCGATCGACCCACAAACCCACACGGGCGCGTCTTTGGAGGAACCCGGAGGAAACCCATGCGGTCACATGGCGCAGCGGGTAGAGCTGCTGCCTCACAGCGCCAGAGACCCAGGTTCGATCCCGACTACGGGCGCCGTCTGTGTGGAGTTTGTACGTTCTCCCCGTGACCTGCGTGGGTTTTCTCCGAGATCTTCGGTTTCCTCCCACACTCCAAAGACGTGAAGGTTTGTAGGTTAATTGGCTTTGGTAAACAAATCGTAAATTGCTCCCAGTGTGTGGGATGTGAAACTGGAATAGACAATAGACAATAGGTGCAGGAGGAGGCCATTCGGCCCTTCGAGCCTGTACGCACCGCCATTCAATGTGATCATGGCTGATCATTCTCAATCAGTACCCCGTTCCTGCCTTCTCCCCATACCCCCTGACTCCACTATCCTTAAGAGCTCTATCTAGTTCTCTCTTGAATGCATTCAGAGAATTGGCCTCCACTGCCTTCTGAGGCAGAGAATTCCACAGATTCACAACTGAAAAAGTTTTTCCTCATCTCCGTTCTAAATGGCCGACCCCTTATTCTTAAACTGTGTGGCCCCTGGTTCTGGACTCCCCCAACATTGGGAACATGTTTCCTGCCTCTAACGTGTCCAACCCCTTAATAATCTTATACGTTTCGATAAGATCTCCTCTCATCCTTCTAAATTCCAGCGTATACAAGCCTAGTCGCTCCAGTCTTTCAACATATGACAGTCCCGCCATTCCGGGAATTAACCTGGTGAACCTACGCTGCACGCCCTCAATAGCAAGAATATCCTTCCTCAAATTTGGAGACCAAAACTGCACACAGTACTCCAGGTGCGGTCTCACTAGGGCCCTGTACAACTGCAGAAGGACCTCTTTGCTCCTATACTCAACTCCCCTTGTTATGAAGGCCAACATGCTATTGGCTTTCTTCACTGCCTGCTGTACCTGCATGCTTCCTTTCAGTATCATCCAAAGGTGAGACAGAGGTTCACCTGCACCTCCTCCAACCTCATCTATTGTATCCGCTGCTCTAGATGTCAACTTCTTTACATCGGCGAAACCAAACGCAGGCTCGGCGATCGTTTCGCTCAACACCTGCGTTCAGTCCGCCTTAACCAACCTGATCTCCCGGTGGCTGAGCACTTCAACTCCCCCTCCCACTCCCAGTCTGACCTTTCTGTCATGGGCCTCCTCCAGTGCCATAGTGAGGCCCACCGGAAATTGGAGGAACAGCACCTCATATTTCGCCTGGGCAGCTTGCAGCCCAGTGGTATGAACATTGACTTCTCCAACTTTAGATAGTTCCTCTGTCCCTCTCTTCCCCTCCCCCTTCCCAGATCTCCCTCTATCTTCCTGTCTCCACCTATATCCTTCCTTTGTCCCGCCCCCCTGACATCAGTCTGAAGAAGGGTCTCGACCCGAAACGTCACCCATTCCTTCTCTCCTGAGATGCTGCCTGACCCGCTGAGTTACTCCGGCACTTTGTGAATAAATACCTTCGATTTGTACCAGCATCTGCAGTTATTTCCTTACACTAAGTCATCTGAAGAAGTCGAGGCGTTGATATGATATGATACGATAGAACTTTATTTATTCCAGAAAGGAAAGTGGTCAGTCCTTAAACACAAGGTACATGGAACATGAAATTAAAGTGGCGAATGGAAAAGATTGGGGGTGTGCAAAGATTGGGGGGGGTGGGGGGAGTCAGTCTACCCCACGACAGAAGGGGGAGAGGTTGTACGGTTTGATAGCCACAGGAAAGAAGGATCTCCTGTGGTGTTCTACAACACAATAACTGCAGATGCTGGTACAAATCGAAGGTATTTATTTCACAAAATGCCGGAGTAACTCAGCAGGTCAGGCAGCATCTCGGGAGAGAAGGAATGGGTGACGTTTCGGGTCGAGACCCTTCTTCAGACTGATGTCAGGGGGGTGGGACAATGGAAGGATATAGGTGGAGACAGGAAGATAGAGGGAGATCTGGGAAGGAGATGGGGAAGAGAGGGACAGAGGAACTATCTAAAGTTGGAGAAGTCGATGTTCATACCGCTGGGCTGCAAGCTGCCCAAGTGAAATATGAGGTGCTGCTCCTCCAATTTCCGGTGGGCCTCACTATGGCACTGGAGGAGGCCCATGACAGAAAGGTCAGACTGGGAATGGGAGGGGGAGTTGAAGTGCTGGGCCACCGGGAGATCAGTTTGGCCAACGCGGACCGAGCGCAGGTGTTGAGTGAAGCGATCGCCGAGCCTGCGTTTGGTTTCGCCGATGTAAATAAGTTGACATCTGGAGCAGCGGATGCAATAGATGAGGTTGGGGGAGGTGCAGGTGAACCTCTGTCTCACCTGGAAAGACTGTTTGGGTCCTTGGATGGAGTTGAGGGGGGAGGTAAAGGGACAGGTGTTGCATCTCGTGCGGTCCGGTTTGGGTCCGAATTGGGAGGTCTGGAAACGGAGCTGGAAACCAGGAGGCAGAAGATGGAGGCGCAGGTAAGTCCCAAGATGGCAGATGTGGCTGTGGTAGCGATCGTTCTGGGCTCCATCTTGGTGGGACCAGTCTGTTGCTGAAGGTGCTCCTCAGGTTGGTCAGTGTGAGATGTATTGTCCAGCATGCCCTGCAGTTTGAGGAGCGTCCTCCCCTCCGAGACCCCCTCCCGTGTCAAGTTAGGAACAGGGGACGTACAACGAGATCTGGGTGTCCCAGTGCATCAGTCACTGAAAGGAAGCATGCAGGTACAGCAGGCAGTGAAGAAAGCCAATGGAATGTTGGCCTTCATAACAAGAGGAGTTGAGTATAGGAGCAAAGAGGTCCTTCTGCAGTTGTACAGGGCCCTAGTGAGACCGCACCTGGAGTACTGTGTGCAGTTTTGGTCTCCAAATTTGAGGAAGGATATTCTTGCTATTGAGGGCGTGCAGCGTAGGTTTACTAGGTTAATTCCCGGAATGGCGGGACTGTCATATGTTGAATGACTGGAGCGACTAGGCTTGTATACACTGATATTCAGAAGGATGAGAGGGGATCTTATCGAAAAGTATAAGATTATTAAGGGGTTGGACACATTCGAGGCAGGAAACATGTTCCCAATGTTGGGGGAGTCCAGATCCATGGGCCACACTGTTTAAGAATAAGGGGTCGGCCATTTAGAACGGAGATGAGGAAAAACCTTTTTCAGTCAGAGTTGTGAATCCGTGGAATTCTCTGCCTCAGAAGGCAGCGGAGGCCACTTCTCTGAATGCATTCAAGAGAGAGCTAGATAGAGCTCTTAAGGATAGCGGAGTCAGGGGGTATGGGGAGAGGGCAGGAACGGGGTACTGATTGAGAATGATCAGCCATGATCACATTGAATGGCGGTGCGTACAGGCTCGAAGGGCTGAATGGCCTCCTCCTGCACCTATTGTCTATTGTGAACCCAACTCCAGCTCCACCCCCAGGATGGAGCCAGCCTTGTCGATGAGCTTGTTAACTCCGTTGCCGTTCGTGGCCTTCGCCCCGGGCTCACGGCAGCAAAGACGATGGCACTGGACACCACCGATCAATAGAACATCTACAACAATAACCAAAGTCTGTTGTCTCTTTTTTTGCTCTGGTTTATTTTCACCCACATGTTTAGACCGTAATGTTGTATCCTTATTGTTTTGATGTGGTTTATGCTTTGTCAAGTCAAGTCAAGTTTATTTGTCACGTTCACATCCACGATGTGCAGTGAAATGAAAGTGGCAATGCCTGCTGATTGTGCAAAAAAAACGAATTACAGTTACAGCATATAAATAAAAGTTAATACAGAGAAGACAAAATTTAGTCCCTGGAGTAATAATAGTTAACAGTCCTGATGGCCTGTGGGAAGAAACTCCGTCTCATCCTCTCTGTTTTCACAGCGTGACAGCGGAGGCGTTTGCCTGACCGTAGCAGCTGGAACAGTCCGTTACTGGGGTGGTAGGGGTCCCCCATAATGTTTCTGGCTCTGGATCTGCACCTCCTGATGTATAGGTCCTGCAGGGGGGCGAGTGTAGTTCCCATGGTGCGTTCAGCCGAACGCAATACTCTCTGCAGGGCCATCCTGTCCTGGGCAGAGCTGTTCCCAAACCAGACTGTAATGTTGCCGGACAGGATGCTCTCTACAGCCCCAGAGTAGAAGCACTGAAGGACCATCAGAGACACTGAATTTCCTCAGCTGTCTGAGGTGGTAAAGGCGCTGCTTTGCCTTACCCACCAGTGCGGCAATGTGCGTTGCCCACGTCAGATCCTCTGTGATGTGGACTCCCAGGTATTTAAAACTGCCCACCCTATCCACAGTAGACCCATTTATCTCCAGTGGCGTGTACGTCCTTGGATGTTGAGCCCAAGGTTCTTAATCGTTAACCTTTCCTGGAAACTGCACACGGACACAATAACAAAGCCAGCGGCTCATTTTCCTGAGAAGACTGAGGAAGTTTGAACGCCAGCATCCTCACAAACTTCTACAGATGCACCATCGAGAGCCTGCTGACGGGCTGGCAGTACAGTCTGGTACAGGAACTGTTCTGCCCACGGCCACAAATCACTACAGAGAGATGGCACAGCACATCACTGGCAACTGTCTCCCGGCCATTCAGGACATTTTCTACCGGCGGTGCCTGCAGAAGGCACGCAGCATCATCAATAGACAACAGACAACAGGTGCAGGAGGAGGCCATTCAGCCCTTCGAGCCTGTACGCACCGTCATTCAATGTGATCATGGTTGATCATTCTCAATCAGTACCCCGTTCCTGCCTTCTCCCCATACCCCCTGACTCCGCTATCCTTAAGAGCTCTATCTAGCTCTCTCTTGAATGCATCCAGAGAATTGGCCTCCACTGCCTTCTGAGGCAGAGAATTCCACAGATTCACAACTCTCTGACTGAAAAGGTTTTTCCTCATCTCAGTTCTAAATGGCCGACCCCTTATTCTTAAACTGTGTGTGGCCCCTTGTTCTGGACTCCCCCAACATTGGGAACATGTTTCCTGCCTCTGACGTGTCGAACCCCTTAATAATCTTATACGTTTCGATAAGATCCCCTCTCATCCTTCTAAATTCCAGTGTATACAAGCCCAGTCGCTCCAGTCTTTCAACATACGACAGTCCCGCCATTCCAGGAATTAACCTAGTAAACCTACGCTGCACGCCCTCAATAGCAAGAATATCCTTCCTCAAATTTGGAGACCAAAACTGCACACAGTACTCCAGGTGCGGTCTCACTAGGGCCCTGTACAACTGCAGAAGGACCTCTTTGCTCCTATACTCAACTCCTCTTGTTATGAAGGCCAACATTCCATTGGCTTTCTTCACTGCCTGCTGTACCTGCATGCTTCCTTTCAGTGACTGATGCACTAGGACACCCAGATCTCGTTGTACGTCCCCTGTTCCTAACTTGACACCGTTCAGATAATAATCTGCCTTCCTATTCTTGCCACCAAAGTGGCAAGGCCCGCAGCCACCCAGCACGCTGGCTGTTCTCCTTGTTACCGTCAGGCAGACGATAGAGGAGTATGGCTGCACGTACCACCAGACTTAAGAACAGTCTTCTACCATCATGCCATCAGGCTTCTGAACTCATAAACACATTTCACATCATATATGTTGATTATTTTTAATATTGTCTTTTTACCTGTTTTTAATATTGTCTTTTTACCTGTTTTTAATATTGTTTTTTTACCTTACTAATGTCATTTTTAAAATCTTATTTATCCTTGGAATATTACTGCTGATTTCATTGTATAGTTGACCCTGTGCCAACCAACGTAAGATAAAAAAATGTAATTGTTAACTGTATGTTCGTGTTGTTACTTGCAAGGCACATTCCTTGTATGCGTACATACTTGGCCAATAAACTTATTCGTTCATTCATTCATCTTACTGCAGACAGTTGAAAAAAAAATTTTTTTTACACACAAATACTTTATTTCAAAAACAAAACAAAGTGGTGAATGTGATCATATCAAAAGCTGCTGTATCGGCAGTTTACAAAACCAACAATCTATTGCAACTAAAACTCTCGATTGTTATCTAAAGTGTAAGAAAATAACTGCAGATGCTGGTACAAATCGAAGGTATTTATTCACCAAATGCTGGAGTTACTCAGCGGGTCGGGCAGCATCTCAGGAGAGAAGGAATGGGTGACGTTTCAGATCGAATCTGAAGAAGGGTCTCGACCTGAAACGTCACCCATTCCTTCTGACAATAGACAATAGACAATAGGTGCAGGAGGAGGCCATTCAGCCCTTCATTTCATTTCATTTTTCATTTCATTTCGAGCCTGTACGCACCGCCATTCAATGTGATCATGGCTGATCATTCTCAATCAGTACCCCGTTCCTGCCTTCTCCCCATACCCCCTCACTCCGCTATCCTTAAGAGCTCTATCTAGCTCTCTCTTGAATGCATTCAGAGAATTGGCCTCCACTGCCTTCTGAGGCAGAGAATTCCACAGATCCACAACTCTCTGACTGAAAAAGTTTTTCCTCATCTCCGTTCTAAATGGCCGACCCCTTATTCTTAAACTGTGTGGCCCCTGGTTCTGGACTCCCCCAACATTGGGAACATGTTTCCTGCCTCTAACGTGTCCAACCCCTTAATAATCTTATACGTTTCGATAAGATCTCCTCTCATCCTTCTAAATTCCGGTGTATACAAGCCCAGTCGCTCCAGTCTTTCAACATATAACAGTCCCGCCATTCCTGGGAATTCTCTCCAGAGATGCTGCCTGACCTGCTGAGTTACTCCAGCATTCTGTGAATAAATACCCTCGTTTGTTATCTTGTTTGTGACTGAACTTCAGCCAAAAACGGTACACGATAGCGCGACATTTTTAGACCCACCTTACTCATCATTGTCACTTTAGTGATAATGCCAGTAGTTTAATTGAAATCGGTGTTATATTTTTTAAGTTATTCACATTTTAATGTTTAAAAGGGAGGGAGGAGGGAGGGGGGAGTGGGGGAGAAGGGAGAGGGGAGGGGGGGGTTGAGGAGAGAGGGGAGTGGGGGGGGGGTCAGGGTGCTGCACCAATGCAGGAGAGGTTTGGGCCCCACTTGGTCTAGTAACAAATTAAAATCCCGCCAACTTTGGCAACGATACAATCGACCTCCCCCCGGGGCGACCAGCGTTCAGGGAAGGCCTCCAGTGTCCACGTGGACACCGCGTGTTCCCTCTCCGGGCACACGTGAGGCACGGACGTAAGCCCGGACGAGGGGCGGGCAGCCGACCTCTGTGCGGCCATGATCACATTGAATGGTGGTGCTGGCTGGAAGGGCTGAATGGCCTCCTCCTGCACCTGTTGTCTATGTTTCGATGTTTCTATGAGACGGAGCACAGGAGGGAGATTGAGAGCCTCGTGTCCTGGTGTCGAGGCAACAACCTTTCTCTCAACGTCAGCAAGACAGAGGAGAGAGCGATGGACTTGAGGAAGTGAAGCTTCATTGCCCAGTTTGCATTGATGGAGCCACAGTCGACATTCCCAGGAGTCAATCTCACCAACAACTTCTCCTGGACCACCCTTACTGAAGCAACGAGCAAGAAAGCCTCTACTACCTGAGAAGGCTAAGGAAGGTCAGCATGTCAAAGGGGTCACGTTTACTGAAGAAAGACCACATCTCAGATGTAGTTTTCATAATGGTCGTAAGTGATAGGAGCAGAATTAGGCCATTTGGCCCATCAAGTCCACTCCGCCATTCAATCACGGCTGATCTATCTCTCCCTCCTAACCCCATTCTCCTGCCTTCTCCCCATAACCCCTGACACCCGCACTGATCAACAATCTATCCATCTCAGCCTTAAATATACCCACTGACTTGTGGTCTCCACAGAAAGAATCCCACAGATTCACCACCCTCTAACTAAAGAAATTCCTCCTCATCTCCTTCCTAAAAGGAACGTCCTTTAATTCTGAGGCTGTGCCCTCTGGTCCTAGACTCTCCCACTAGTGGAAACATCCTCTCCACACCCACTCTATCCAGGCCGCTCACTGTTCTGTACGTTTCAATGTGGCCCCCCCTCATCCTTCTAAACTCCAGTGAGTACAGGCCCAGTGCCCACAAACACTCATCCAACCCATGTGTAGTTGTGAGTTGTGGGCCAGATAGGCTGCATCCCAGAGTGCTTAAGGAAGTAGCCTCAGAAATAGTGGATGCATTAGTGATAATTTTTCAGAACTCTTTAGATTCTGGAGTAGTTCCTGAGGATTGGAGGGTAGCTAATGTAACCCCACTTTTTAAAAAGGGAGGGAGAGAGAAAACGGGGAATTTCAGACCAGTTAGTCTAACATCGGTAGTGGGGAAAATGCTAGAGTCAGTTATTAAAGATGGGATAGCATCACATTTGGAAAGTGGTGAAATCATCGGACAAAGTCAGCATGGATTTACCAAAGGCAAATCATGCCTGACGAATCTTATAGAATTTTTCGAGGATGTAACTAGTGGAGTGGATAAGGGAGAACCAGTCGATGTGTTATATCTGGACTTTCAGAAGGCCTTCGACAAGGTCCCACATAGGAGATTGGGGTACAAACTTAAAGCACACAGTATTGTGGGTTCAGTATTGATGTGGATAGAGAACTGGTTGGCGGACAGGAAGCAAAGAGTAGGAATAAACGGGTCCTTTTCGGAATGGCAGGCAGTGACTAGTGGGGTACCGCAAGGCTCAGTGCTGGGACCCCAGCTATTTACAATATATATTAATGATTTGGACGAGGGAATTGAATGCAACATCTCCAGGTTTGCGGATGACACGAAGCTGGGGGGCAGTGTTAGCTGTGAGGAGGATGCTAGGAGGCTGCAACGTGACTTGGATAGGTTAGGTGAGTGGGCAAAGGCATGGCAGATGCAGTATAATGTGGATAAATGTGAGGTTATCCACTTTGGTGGCAAGAACAGGAAAGCAGACTATTACCTGAATGGTGGCCGATTAGGAGAAGGGGAGATGCAACGTGACCTGGGTGTCGTGGTACACCAGTCATTGAAAGTAGGCATGCAGGTGCAGCAGGCAGTGAAGAAAGCCAATGGTATGTTGGCATTCATAGCGAGGGGATTTGAGTATAGGAGCAGGGAGGTTCTGCTGCAGTTGTACAGGGCCTTGGTGAGACCACACCTGGAGTATTGCGTACAGTTTTGGTCTCCTAATCTGAGGAAAGACATTCTAGCCATAGAGGGAGTACAGAGAAGGTTCACCAGATTGATTCCTGGGATGGCAGGACTTTCATATGAAGAAAGACTGGATAGACTCGGCTTGTACTCGCTGGAATTTAGAAGATTGAGGGGGGATCTTATAGAAACTTACAAAATCCTTAAGGGGTTGGACAGGCTGGATGCGGGAAGATTGTTCCCGATGTTGGGGAAGTCCAGAACCAGGGATCACAGCTTAAGGATAAGAGGGAAGTCTTTTAGGACCGAGATGAGAAAGTTTTTTTCCACACAGAGGGTGGTGAATCTGTGGAATTCTCTGCCACAGAAGGTAGTTGAGGCCAGTTCATTGGCTATATTTAAGAGGGAATTAGATGTGGCCCTTGTGGCTAAAGGGATCAGGGGGTATGGAGAGAAGGCAGGTACGGGATACTGAGTTGGATGATCAGCCATGATCATATTGAATGGCGTTTTTTTTTTCATATCATATCATATATATACAGCCGGAAACAGGCCTTTTCGGCCCTCCAAGTCCGTGCTGCCCAGTGATCCCCGTACATTAACACTATCCTACACCCACTAGGGACAATTTTTACATTTACCCAGCCAATTAACCTACATACCTGTACGTCTTTGGAGTGTGGGAGGAAACCGAAGATCTCGGAGAAAACCCACGCAGGTCACGGGGAGAACGTACAAACTCCGTACAGACGGCGCCCGTAGTCGGGATCGAACCTGAGTCTCCGGCGCTGCATTCGCTATAAAGCAGCAACTCTACCGCTGCGCCACCGTGCCGCTCGAAGGGCCGAGTGGCCTCCTCCTGCACCTATTTTCTATGTTTCTATGTTTCTGTGAGTTGTGTTTATGAAACATTTGGCAGGTGCTTTGTGGTTCCCGTTTGTTAAACTAGTTTAGCAACTTGTGACTCATTGTTTCTTTAACTTAGAGAAATTCCCTGAGCAACCGCAGGTGCATGCTGGGAGTCAGAGTTACACAGCGTGGAAACAGGCCCTTCGGCCCGACCTGTCCGTGCCGACCCCCACTCCCATCTTGTTCCATTTGCCAGCGCCATCCCTCTAAACCTTCCCTCACGCCTGGCACGGTGGCACAGCGGGTAGAGCCTCTGCCTAACGGCGCCAGAGACCCGGGTTCCATCCTGACCTCGGCCACTGTCTGTGCGGAGTTTGCACGTTCTCTCCCCGTGACCCACGTGGGTTTCCTCCGGGCGCTCCGGTTTCCCCAAAGACGAGCCCCTGGGGGTTTGTGGGTCGACCGGCCCCTCGTGTAAACCGCCCCCTCGTGTGTAGGGAGGGGATGAGAGAGATCGGGATAACGTGGGACTAGTGCGTGAACGGGTAAATATAAGGAACTGCAAATGCTGGTTTAGAAAGAAGAACACAAAGCGAAGAACTTGTTCAAAGTAGGCATCGTCCACTCCACTGCCTGAAGAAGGGTCTGGACCTGACACATCATCTCCCCACGTCCTCCACAGATGCTGCCTGACCCGCTGAGTTACTCCAGCACTTTGTGTCCTTTTCAGTCTAAATCGATGGTCAGTGTGGACACGATGGGCCGAAGGGCCTGTTTACCTGCTGTATCTTTCAAACAATTCCATCTACCCATGTACCTGTCCAAGTGTCTTTTAGATGTTTGTTATTGTCCCAGCCTCAACTACCTCCTCTGGCAGCTCGTTCCATTCACCCACCACCCTCTGTGTGGAAAAGTTACCTCAGGTTTCTTTAAATCTTTCCCCCCCTGATCTTAAACCCATGTCCTCTGGTCCTTGATTCTACACCTCGCGCTGCCTCGGCAAGGCCAGCAGCCCAGACTGTCACGCACGCACAAACAAACAAACCAACCTCCCTCCCACTGGCTCCATCTACACCTCACGCTGCCTCGGCAAGGCCAGCAGCCCAGACCGTCACGCACGCACAAACAAACCAACCTCCCTCCCTCCCACTGGCTCTGTCTACACCTCACGCTGCCTCGGCAAGGCCAGCAGCACAATCAAGGACCAGTCTCACCCCCGGTCACCCCCTCTTCTCCCCTCTCCCATCGGGGCAAGAGGTACAGAAGTGTGGAGACCCCCACCTCCAGATTCAGGGGCAGTTTCTTCCCGGCTGTTATCAGGCAACTGAACCGTCCTCTCACCAACTAGAGAGCGGTCCTGACCTCCCGTCTACCTCATTGGAGACCCTCGGACTATCTTTAATCGGACTTTACCTCGCGCTGAAAGTTATTCCCTTATTAAGTCATAGAGTCTTACAGCATGGAAATAGTCCTTTCAGCCCAACTTGCCCACTCCGGCCAATCTACGCTGGTCCCACCTGCCCGCGATTGGCCCATATCCCTCTAAACCTGCCCGATCCATGTACCCGTCTAACTGTTTCTGAAACGTTGCGATAGTCTCTGCCTCGACTACCTCCTCCAGCAGCAGACTGATTTCCATAGTCTCAAAATACATCTGTTGGCAATTACCATACCATAAACCAAGATTGTGCGAACATTATGGTCTAGCTTCACAAGTGCTGTGGAATACCCGAATAGAGCAGTTTCAGGGTCCGGAGTTAAAGTGACGTTTAAAACAGCAGAGTACCATTGAAATAAAAGACACCACAAGTTGTGAAGTTTTGGACAAGTCCAAAAGTGGTGAGCGAGTGTACCCTCAGTGGTCTTGCATGAAGATTTGGCAAATTTTTCATGGGCGCAACCCATATACTCAGCTCTAGCTGCTCATCCCACAAATGCATGTTCCTTACAAATGTGGCACCATTTAAAAGGGAAATAAACAGGCTTTCCAACGGTATAAGATTTATTGCCAAGAAGCATTGTTACAACAAAGAAATAATCTACCAAACACAAATTTACTTACTTTTTGTGCTATGTTTATTACACAAAGGTGAGAGATCAGGAAAGATTTGATGCAGCTTAACCTTAGAGTAGTGTGATCTGTGTGTAACCTTGAATTGAATCAGTTGTAGCCTAGAATTAATAGAACAGGATTTTATACTTTTCAGTACTACCTTCCAGACTTCATGCCAATAAAGTTGTCTAAATCGAAAAATTGAAAATTGAAATTGAGAGATAGAACGTGAGAAAGAGAGAGAGTTCAGGAGAGAGTGTGAGAAAAAAAAGAGGAAATAAGGAGAGAGTGTGAAAGAGGTAGAGAGGAGGTGGAGTGAGGAGGATGAGGCGTTGAGTGGGGTGATGAGGCTGGAGGGGTGCCAGGATGAGCTGTGGTTCTGGTGTCACTAAACGGTGAGCAGGTTTGGTGAGCTGGGTAGGGGGGGGGGAGGTGGACGGCAGTCACATTCGGGCAGGGCAGGGCAGTCTGTGAGAGTTGTGCCTCGGGCTGTAGGTGAGGAGGTGTTTGCTGTTGAGTCACTGACCCCCTGTTCTCCAATCCGGCCCGGCCCACGCCCTGGAGGGGGGGCAATCTGGAGATAAAAGCACGGTGCGCACAGACTCATCCACCTGCTCACCAGCCAAGCCCAGCAGCACCACAGCACCGACCTGACCAGGACAAGTGAGTGGGAGAGAGGGACGGAGAGAGAGAGAGAGAGAGAGAGAGAGAGAGAGAGAGAGAGAGAGAGAGAGAGAGAGAGAGAGACAATGAGGGAGAGAGAGAGAGTGAGTGTGTGTGTGAGTGAGTGTGTGAGTGTGTGTGAGTGAGCGTGAGAATGAGTGTGTGTGTGATAGTGAGTGTGTGTGAGTGATGAGTGTGTGTGCGTGAGTGTGTGTGAGTGTGTGCGTGAGTGTGTGTGTGAGTGAGTGAGTGTGTGTGAGTGAGTGAGTGAGTGTGAGAGTGAGTGTGTGTGTGTAAGAGTGAGAATGACAGTGAGAGTGAGTGTGAGAGTGAGAATGAGAGTGTGTGTGAGTGAGTGTGAGAGTGAGTGTGTGTGAGTGAGTGAGTGTGAGAGTGAGTGAGAGTGAGTGTGTGTGAGAGTGAGTGAGAGTGTGTGTGTGAGTGAGTGAGTGTGTGTGAGAGTGAGTGAGTGTGTGTGAGAGTGAGTGTGTGTGTGTAAGAGTGAGAATGAGACAGTGAGAGTGAGTGTGAGAGTGAGAATGAGAGTGTGTGTGCGAGAGTGAGTGAGTGTGTGTGAGTGAGTGTGTGTGAGAGTGAGTGAGTGTGTGTGAGTGATAGTGAGAATGAGACAGTGAGAGAGAGAGAGACGGAGAGCGAGAGAGTGTGAGAAAGAATGAGAAGTGAGTGGCATTGTGAATGACAGTGTGAAAGAGGTGTGTGTGGGTGAGGGGGTGTGTGTGGGGGGATATGGGTGAGGGGGTGTGTGTGGGTGAGGGGGTGTGTGTGGGTGAGGGGGTGTGTGTGGGTGTGTGGGTGAGGGTGTGTGTGTGGGTGAGGGTGTGTGTGTGGGTGAGGGTGTGTGTGTGGGTGTGGGGGGATATGGGTGAGGGTGTGTGTGTGGGTGAGGGGGTGTGTGTGGGTGAGGGTGTGTGTGTGGGTGAGGGTGTGTGTGTGGGTGAGGGGGCTATATTTAAGAGGGAGTTAGATGTGGCCCTTGTGGCTAAAGGGATCAGGGGGTATGGAGAGAAGGCAGGTACGGGATACTGAGTTGGATGATCAGCCATGATCATATTGAATGGCGGTGCGTACAGGCTCGAAGGGCCGAATGGCCTCCTCCTGCACCTACTTTCTCTGTTTCTATGTGCTGGAGTAACTCAGCAGGTCAGGCAGCATCTCAGGAGAGAAGGAATGGGTGACGTTTCGGGTCGAGACCCTTCTTCAGACTGAAGTGGGGGGGGGAGAGGAAAGCTAGAAGAGAAGTAGTAGGGTCCCGACCCGAAACATCATCTGTCCAGGTTCTCCAGAGATGTTGCCCGACCCACTGAGTTACAACCTTACAGTGCTATGAATATTGATCTCTCCAATGTGAAGTACCCCTTGCATTCCCTCTATCTCAGCCCCCCCCCCCGCTAAGTGTTTCTGTTCCTATCCCTTCGTGATCACCTCCTCCTCCCCAGCCAAAAACGGAGCATTGTGGGCTCCACCCTTCCTTGCTGATTGGTGCTGGCTTCTGCACCTTATAACCATATAACCATATAACAACTACAGCATGGAAACAGGCCCGTTCGGCCCTACCAGTCCACGCCGACCACTCTCCCTGACCTAGCTAGTCTCATCTACCTGCTCTCAGACCATAACCCTCTAATCCCCTCCCATCCATATACCTATCCAATTTACTCTTAAATAATAAAATCGAGCCTGCCTCACCACTTCCACCGGAAGCCCATTCCATACAGCCACCACCCTCTGAGTAAAGAAGTTCCCCCTCATGTTACCCCTAAACTTTTGTCCCTCAATTCTGAAGCTATGTCCCCTTGTTGGAATCTTCCCTACTCTCAAAGGAAAAGCCTACCCACGTCAACTCTGTCCGTCCCTCTCAAAATTTTAAAAACCTCTATCAAGTCCCCC
>NC_135996.1:3220496-3242996 GCF_053455715.1 Rhinoraja longicauda
GGGGTGGGTGAGGGGGAAGGGGTGGATGAGGGGTGGGGGGTGGATGAGGGGAGGGGGGTGGATGATGGGGGGAGGGGGGTTGGATGATGAGGGGAGGGGTGGATGAGGGGAGGGGTGGATGAGGGGAGGAGTGGTCCCGCACGCACCAGGGACAATCAACAATTATACCAAGTGTACAAACCCAGGCCAATTAACCTACACGGCACGGTGGCGCAGCGGTAGAGTTGCCGCCTTACAGCGAATGCAGCGCCGGAGACCCGGGTTCCATCCCGACTACGGGCACCGTCTGTACGGAGTTTGTACGTTCTCCCCGTGACCTGCGTGGGTTTTCTCCGAGATCTTCGGTTTCCTCCCACACTCCAAAGACGTGCAGGTTTGTAGGTTAATTGGCTGGGTAAATGTAAACATTGTCCCTAGTGTGTGTAGGATAGTGTTAGTGTGCGGGGATCGCTGGGCGGCACGGACCCGGTGGGCCGAAGGGCCTGTTTCCGCGCTGTATCTCTAAATCTAAATCTAAAAATCAAACCTGTGCGTCTTTGGAGTGCGGGAGGAAACCGAAGATCTCGGGGAAAACCCACGCAGGTCACGGGGAGAACGTACAAACTCCGTACAGACGGCGCCCGTAGTCGGGATGGAACCCGGGTCTCCGGCGCTGCATTCGCTGTAAGGCGGCAACTCTACCGCTGCGCCATTTTGTGCCTATCTTCGGTGTAAACCACCATCTGCAGTTCCTTCCCACACAGGGGTTTCGTCGTGTCGTTTGGAGACAGTGGTCATTGACAAATCCACACCTGACTCCTGAAGAGTGTTTCTCTTCACCTGTCGGACAGGTGTTTACAATATTTATTCCCCTCATGTTTTTATACACCTCTATAAAATCACCGCTCATCCTCCTGGGCTCCAAGGAACAGATTCGTGTCCTGCTCAACCTCTCCCTACAGCACAGGCCCTGGCAACATTATCGTCAATCCTCCCTGCACCCTTTCCAGCTTGACAACATCTTTTGTCTAACAGGATGACTAAACCAAAACTCAGTACTGTACTCTAAATACCGTCTCACCAATGGCCACCCAGTGCCCAGCCTCCTAGAAACATAGAAATTAGGTGCTGGAGGAGGCCACTCAGCCCTTCGAGCCTGTACGCACCGCCATTCCTTGTGATCATGGCTGATCATCCACAATCAGTAACCCGTGCCTGCCTTCTCCCCATATCCCTTGATTCCATTCACCCCTAGAGCTCTATCTAACTCTCTCTTAAATCCATCCAGTGATTTGGCCTCCACTGCCCTCTGTGGCAGAGAATTCCACAAATTCACAACTCTCTGGGTGAAAAAGTTCCTTCTCACCTCAGTTTTAAATGGCCTCCCCTTTACTCTTAGACTGTGTGGCCCCTGGTTCTGGACTCCCCCAACATTGGGAACATTTTTCCTGCATCTAGCTTGTCCAGTCCTTTTATAATTTTATACGTCTCTGTAAGATCCACTCTCATCCTTCTAAACTCCAGTGAATACAAGCCTAGTCTTTCCAATCTTTCCTCATATGAGAGTCCTGCCTTCCCAGGGATCAATCTCGTGAACATACGCTGCACTGCCTCAATTACAAGGATGTCCTTCCTCAAATTAGGTGACCAAAACTGTACACAGTACTCCAGATGTGGTCTCACCAGGGCCCTATACAACTGCAGAAGAACCTCTTTACTCCTATACTGAAATCCTTTTGTTACTTCTCAGTACTCTGACTGATGAAGGCCAACGTGCCAAAAACCTTTTTGCCCCCCACCCCTATCTACCCAGTCCATAAACTTCCCATCTGCCACGTTAACTTTTCACAATCTGCAGGTCAGGGGTATAATCAGGTTAATTCCTAGGATGGCGGGACTGACATATGCTGAACAAATTTTTGTTTTAGTTTAGTTTAGTTTAGTTTAGAGATACAGCGTGGAATCAGGCCCTTCGGCCCAACGGATCCGTGCCGGCCAGCGATTCCCGCACACTAACACTATCCTACACACACTAGGAACAGTTCTTTTACATTAACCAAGCCAATTAACCGACATACCTGTACGTCTTTGGAGTGTGGGAGGAAACCGAAGATCTCGGAGAAAACTCACGCAGGTCGCGGGGAGAACGTACAAACTCCGTACAGACGGCGCCCATAGTCAGGATGGAACCCGTGTCTCCGGCGCTGCATTCGCTGTAAGGCAGCAACTCTACCGCTGTGCCACCGTGACCTCACTAAATGGGTCGACTGGGCTTGTATTCACTGGAATTTAGAAGGATGAGAGGGGATCTTATAGAAACATATAAAATTCTTAAAGGATGAATTCTTAAACGATGTACAAACCTCATAAGAGGAATAGATCGGGTAGATGCACAGAGTCTCTTGCCCAGAGTAGGGGAATCGAGGACCAGAGGACATAGGTTTAAGGTGAAGGGGGGAAAGATTTGATAGGAATCTGAGTGTAACTTTTTCACACAGAGGGTGGTGGGTGTATGAAACGAGCTGCCGGAGGAGGTAGTTGAGGCTGGGACTATCCCAAAGAAGTCAGTTGGACAGGTACATGGATAGGACATGGATATTTAAGAAACAGTTGGACAGGTACATGGATAGGACAAGTTTGGAGGGATATGGACCAAAGACGGGCAGGTGGGACATGTTGGCCGGTATGGGCAGGTTGGGCCGATGGGCCTGTTTCCACGCTGTATCACTCTGTGACTCTCTATTACTCTATGATTGGACAGGCTAGATGCAGGAAAGATGTTCCAGATGTTGGGGGAGTCCAGAACCCCAGGGGGTCACAGCTTCAGAGAGGAGCTGGCCAAGGTCAACTGGAAAAGGATCCCAGCAGGAATGAAGGTGGAACAGCAATGGCAGGAATTTCTGGGCATAATCCAGAAGATGCAGGATCATTTCATTCCAAAGAGGAAGAAAGATTCTAAGGGGAGCAAGAGGCAACCGTGGCTGACAAGGGAAGTTATGGATGGAATAAAACTAAAAGAAAAGATGTATAACACAGCAAAGAGTAGCAGGAAGCCAGAAGATTGGGCAACTTTCATTGGATATCCGAAGGTAACAAAACGGGCAATACGGGCTGAAAAGATGGAGTACGAGGGGAAGCTGGCCAAGAATATAAAGAAGGACAGTAAAGGTATGTTAAGTATGTTAAGAGAAAAAGATTAGTAAAGACAAATGTGGGTCCCTTGAAGGCAGAAACAGGTGAAATTATTATGGGGAACGAGGAAATGGCAGACGAGTTGAACAGGCACTTTGGATCTGTCTTCACTAAGGAAGACACCAACAATATCCCAGATGTACTAGAGGATGGAGGATCTAGGGGGACAGAAGTTAATTGGCTGGGTAAATGTAAAAATTGTCCCTAGTGGGTGTAGGATAGTGTTAATGTACGGGGATCGCTGGGCGGCACGGACTCGGTGGGCCGAAAAGGCCTGTTTCCGGCTGTATATATATGATATGATATGATATGAAAGAAATTTGTATTAGGCGAGAAATAGTATTGGGTAGACTGATGGGATTGAAGGCTGATAATTCCCCAGGGCCTGATGGTCTGCATCCCAGAGTACTCAAGCAGGTGGCTCTAGAAATAGTGGACGCATTGGTGATCATTTTCCAATGTTCTATAGATGCTGACTTGGACCAATCCTTTTACTGCTGTACAAATGCACCATTATTACCTCTTTAATAATTGATTCCAGCATCTTCCCCACCACCGATGTCAGGCTTACTGGTCTATAATTCCCCGTTTTCTCTCTCCCTCCTTTCTTGAAAAATGGGATAACATTAGCTATCCTCCAATCCACAGGAACTGATCCTGAATCTATAGAACATTGGAAAATGATCACCAATGCGTCCACTATTTCTAGAGCCACCTCCTTGAGTGCCCTGGGATGTTTAAGAAACATTTAGCCAGGTACCTGGATATGTAGGACAGGTTTGGAGGGATATGGGCCTAACTGGGCAGTGTTGTAGAGCAGGGGGATCTAGGAGTACAGGTGCATGGTTCCTTGAAGGTGGAGTCGCAGGTGGATACGGTGGTCAAAAATGCTTTTGGCGCATTGGCCTTCATTAGTATTGAGTGTAGAAGTTGGGAGGTCACGTTGTAGTTGTACAAGACGTTGGTGAGGCTGCATTTAAAGGATTGTGTTCAGTTCTGGGCACCATGTTACAGGAAAGGTGGAAAGGGCGCAGAGAAGATTTACGAGGATGTTGCCAGGACTAGAGGGCCTGAGCTACAGGGAGAGTTTTGGGCAGGCTGGGACTCTATTCCTTGAAGTGCAGGAGGATGAGGGGCGATCTTATAGAGGTGTACAAAATCATGAGAGGAATAGATCGGGTAGATGCACAGAGTCTCTTGCCCAGAGTAGGGGAATCGAGGACCAGAGGACATAGGTTTAAGGTGAAGGGGTAAAGATTTAAAAGGAATCTGAGGGGTAACTTTTTACACAAAGGGTGGTGGGTGTATGGAACGAGCTGCCGGAGGAGGTAGTTGTGGCTGGGACTATCCCCACTATAAGTAACAGTTAGCAGGTACATGGATAGGACAGGTTTGGAGCGATATGGACCAAAAGCAGGCAGGTGGGACTAGTATAGCTGGGGCATGTTTGCCAGTGTGGGAAATTTGGGCCGAAGGGCCTGTTTCCACGCTGTGTCACTCTATGACTCTATGAGCTGCAACCACTATTTTAGGAGCTGGCTTTTACAAAATGGCTGTCAGATGTTGTTGGTCCTCAAATAGGCCCTCATGTCCCATGAAATGGATGCCAGTATCTCCAACAAGGTTGCTACTGGTTGTAAGATGGTTGCCAGCCCCTCTAAAATGGCAAGTACAGCCTTTTAAAACAGCTTTTTTCCACGAATGACAGTTCTACTCAATAACAAAAGTCTGTAGTCTGTTTTTTGCCCTGGTTTATTTTCACCCACATGTAATGGTTTAGACCTTATTGTTTTGATGTGTTTATGCTTTATTCTTAATTGTTAACTGTATGTTTGTGTTGTCATTTGTGAGCGGAGCACCAAGGCACATTCCTTGTATCTGCACATACTTGGCCAATAAACTTATTCGTTCATTCATTCATTTTAAAAGATTGCCACAGTTTCTAAAATGGCTACCAGCCTCTAAAATGGCTGCCAGCCTCTAAAATGGCTGCCGGGGCCTGGTCTGACTGATGGATCCATCCAAGCTGTGTTTTCAGCTGGAACATATGACCCAGCGTGGCCCTCGATTAACAGCTGCTCAAAGTTTTGTCACAGTTCCAAAACACCCGCCTCAGCACATGGGAGGGAACTATTTTAAGATTTTTTTCCCCCCGAGGCTTGTTAAAGAAAGAAAAGCAGGCTTTTATGTTGGTCTCTTGCCAAGGTGGGAATCTTCTGAAGTGGTTCTAAGCCGATGTTTGATCCTGGAATGTTGTTAATGTGAGGAATCGCACAGCACCAAAACAGGCCCTTCGGCCCAACTTGCCCATGCCAACCATCATGCCCCATCCACACTGGCTCAAACCCCTCTAAACCTTTCCTATCCATGTACCTGTCCAAATGTTTTTATAGTAACTGTCTCAACTACCTCCTCTGATAGCTTGTTCCATACACCCACCACCCTTTGTGTGAAAAAGTTACCCCTCAGGTTCCTATTAAGCCTTTCCCCCCTCACCTTAAACCTACGTCCTCTGCTTCTTCATAGACAATAGGTGCAGGAGGAGGTCATTCGGCCCTTCAAGCCAGCACCGCCATTCAATGTGATCATGGCTGATGATTCTCAATCAGTACCCCGTTCCTGCATTCTCCCCATACCCCCTGACTCCGCTATCCTTAAGAGCTCTATCTATTCATTCCCCTAGCCTGGGTAAAATACTCTTATCTGTTCCCTTCGTGATTTTGTTCCCCTTTATAATATCACCCCTCATCCTCCAGCACTCCAAGGAATAAAGTCCTAGCCTACCACAACTTCTCCCTGCAGCTCAGTCCCTTGAGTCCTGGCAACATTCTCATACATTTTCTCTGCACACTTTCCAGCTTATTTTACCTGTGACTCCACTTTCAGGGAACTGTGTACCTGCGCTCCTCGATCCATCTGCTCTACAACACTCCCTGTCTACCTGTGACGCCACTTTCAGGGAACTGTGTACCTGCGCTCCTAGATCCCTCTGCTCTATAACACTCCCTGTCTACCTGTGACGCCACTTTCAGGGAACTGTGTACCTGCGCTCCTAGATCCCTCTGCTCTACAACACTCCCCATCTACCTGTGACACCACTTTCAGGGAACTGTGTACCTGCGCTCCTAGATCCATCTGCTCTACAACACTCCCCGTCTACCTGTGACGCCACTTTCAGGGAACTGTGTACCTGCGCTCCTAGATCCCTCTGCTCCACAACACTGCCCACAGCCCTGACGTTCACTGTGAAGACCCTGGTTTGACTTCCCAAAATGCACTGCCTCACATTCATCTGTATTAAACTCCATCAGCCATTTCCCAGCCCAGCTGATCAAGAGATCATCGTGAATGAATGAATGGATGAATATTTTATACTTCATTGCCACATGTGACGAGCCACAGTGAGGTTGCGTACCCAAGGTATGCAAAGGGTCGCCACATGAAGGGCGTCGATAATGTTTTAAAGTATCCCGTGCCGGCTCCTCCTTCGTTCTCGGCAGCGCGCCCATCCTCCATCCCCCACGCGGCCCACCCTCGACTGCCGATCACCGTCTCACTGTTGACACAAGATAGACACAAAGTGCCGCAGTAACTCAGCGGGACGGGCAGCATCTATGGAGAGAAGGAACGGGTGACGGTTCGGGTCTGAAGAAGGGTCTCGACCGGAAACGTCACCCATTCCTTCTCTCCAGAGATGCTGCCTGTCCCGCTGAGTTACTCCGGCACTTTGAGTCTGTCTTCAATGTAAACCAAAGTTTCCACTCGTGGGAGAGTCCGGGACTGGAGCTCATCGCCTTTCAGGGAGGAGGTGAGGAGGAATCTCTTTAATCAGAGGGCGGTGAATCTGTGGGATTCTTTGCCACAGACGGCTGTGGAGGCCACAAGTCAGTGGGTATTTGTTAAGGCAGTGATAGATGGATTGTTGATCAGTGCGGGTGTCTGGGGTTATGGGGAGAAGGCAGGAGAATGGGGAGAGGAGGGAGAGATAGATCAGCCATGATTGAATGGCGGAGTGGACTTGATAGAAACATAGATGCAGGAGTAGGCCATTCGGCCCTTCGAGCCTGTACGCACCGCCATTCAATATGATCATGGCTGATCATCCAGCTCAGTATCCCGTACCTGCCTTCTCTCCATACCCCCTGATCCCTTTAGCCACAAGGGCCACATCTAACTCCCTCTTAAATATAGCCAATGAACTGGCCTCAACTACCTTCTGTGGCAGAGAATTCCACAGATTCACCACTCTCTGTGTGAAGAAATGTTTTCTCATCTCGGTCCTAAAAGACTTCCCCCTTATCCTTAAGCTGTGACCCCTGGTTCTGGACTTCCCCAACATCGGGAACAATCTTCCTGCATCTAGCCTGTCCAACCCCTTAAGAATTTTATATGTTTCTATAAGATTCCCCCTCAGTCTTCTAAATTCCAGCGAGTACAAGCCGAGTCTATCCAGTCTTTCTTCATATGAAAGTCCTGCCATCCCTGGGATCAATGATGGGCCGAATGGCCTAATTCTGCTCCTATCACTTATGGTCTGAGGGCCAGATTGGCCGGCGCGGGGAGCTGAGATTCCCCACGATGCAGGAGCTGGATTGCCACGACGAGGAATGGCCACCGCCCGCTACGAGAGTCGAGATCGCCCGTCAACGGAAGGTTCTAGACTCTCCCACTAGTGGAATCATCCTCTCCACACCCACTCTATCCAGGCCGCTCACTGTTCTGTACGTTTCAATCAGGTCCCCCCTCATCCTTCTAAACTCCAGTGAGTACAGGCCCAGTGCCCACAAACACTCATCCAACCCATGTGTAGCTGTGAGTTGTGTTTATGAAACATTTGGCAGGTGCTTTGTGGTTCCCGTTTGTTAAACTAGTTTAGCAACTTGTGACTCATTGTTTCTTTAACTTAGAGAAAACCCCTGAGCAACCGCAGGTGCATGCTGGGAGTCAGAGTTACACAGCTTGGAAACAGGCCCTTCGGCCCAACCTGTCCGTGCCGACCACCACCCCCACTCCCATCTTGTTCCATTTGCCAGCGCCATCCCTCTAAACCTTCCCTCACGCCTGGCACGGTGGCACAGCGGGTAGAGCCACTGCCTCACGGCGCCAGAGACCCGGGTTCCATCCTGACCTCGGCCGCTGTCTGTGCGGAGTTTGCACGTTCTCTCCCCGTGACCTGCGTGGGTTTCCTCCGGGCGCTCCGGTTTCCCCAAAGACGAGCCTCTGGGGGTTTGTGGGTCGACCGGCCCCTCGTGTAAACCGCCCTTCGTGTGTAGGGAGTGGATGAGAGAGATCGGGATAACGTGGGACTAGTGCGTGAACGGGTAAATATAAGGAACTGCAAATGCTGGTTTAGAAAGAAGAACACAAAGTGAAGAACTTGTTCAAAGTAGGCATCGTCCACTCCACTGCCTGAAGAAGGGTCTGGACCTGACACATCATCTCCCCACGTCCTCCACAGATGCTGCCTGACCCGCTGAGATACTCCAGCACTTTGTGTCCTTTTCAGTCTAAATCGATGGTCAGTGTGGACACGATGGGCCGAAGGGCCTGTTTACCTGCTGTATCTTTCAAACAATTCCATCTACCCATGTACCTGTCCAAGTGTCTTTTAGATGTTTGTTATTGTCCCAGCCTCAACTACCTCCTCCGGCAGCTCGTTCCATTCACCCACCACCCTCTGTGTGGAAAAGTTACCCCTCAGGTTTCTTTAAATCTTTCCCCCCCTCATCTTAAACCCATGTCCTCTGGTCCTTGATTCTATACCTCGCGCTGCCTCGGCAAGGCCAGCAGCCCAGACTGTCACGCACGCACAAACAAACAAACCAACCTCCCTCCCACTGGCTCCATCTACACCTCACGCAGCCTCGGCAAGGCCAGCAGCCCAGACTGTCACGCACGCACGCACAAACAAACCAACCTCCCTCCCACTGACTCCATCTACACCTCACGCTGCCTCGGCAAGGCCAGCAGCACAATCAAGGACCAGTCTCACCCCCGGTCACCCCCTCTTCTCCCCTCTCCCATCGGGGCAAGAGGTACAGAAGTGTGGAGACGCACACCTCCAGATTCAGGGGCAGTTTCTTCCCGGCTGTTATCAGGCAACTGAACCGTCCTCTCACCGACTAGAGAGCGGTCCTGACCTCCCGTCTACCTCATTGGAGACCCTCGGACTATCTTTAATCCGACTTGACCTTGCATTGAAAGTTATTCCCTTATTAAGTCATAGAGTCTTACAGCATGGAAATAGTCCTTTCAGCCCAACTTGCCCACTCCGGCCAATCTACGCTGGTCCCACCTGCCCGCGATTGGCCCATATCCCTGTAAACCTGCCCTATCCATGTACCCGTCTAACTGTTTCTGAAACGTTGCGATAGTCTCTGCCTCGACTACCTCCTCCAGCAGCTCGTTCCATACACCCACCACCCTCTGTGTGAAAAAGTGACCCCTCAGTTTCCTATTAAATCTTTCCCCCCCTCACCTTTAACCTATGTCCTCTGGTCCTCGATTCCCCTACTCTGGGCAAGAGACTCTGTGCGTCTACCCGATCTATTCCTCTCATGATTTTGTACCCCTCTATAAGATCGCCCCTCATCCTCCTGCGCTCCATGGAATAGAGTCCCAGCCTGCCCAACCTCCCCCTGTAGCTCAGGCCCCTCGAGTCCTGGCAACATCCTCGTAAATCTTCTCTGTGCCCTTTCCAACTTGACAACATCTTTCCTGTAACACGGTGCCCAGAACTGAGCACAATCTTCTAAATGCGGCCTCACCAACATCTTATACAACTGCAACGTGACCTCCCAACTTCTATACCCAGTACACTGACTGGTGAAGGCCACTGTGCCAATAGCCTTTTTGACCACCCTGTCAACCTGTGATGCCATCTTCAAGGAACTATGTACCAGCGCTCCTAGATCCCTCTGCTCTACAACACTGCCCAGAGGCTGACCACTCACTGTGAAGGTTCTGCCCATGTTAGACTTCCCAAAATGCATTACTCTGATAGGTGACGTTTCAGGTCTGAAGAAGAGTCCCGACCCGAACCATCACCTATCCATGTTCTCCACAGATGCTGCCTGACCCGCTGAGTTACTCCAGCACTCTGTGAAACTTCACCTATCCATGTTCTCCAGACTTCAGTAAGGCATTTGACAAGGTTCCACATGGAAGGTTGATTAAGAAGGTTAAATCGTTGGGTATTAATAGTGAGGTTGTAAGATGGATTCAACAATGGCTGAATGGGAGATACCAGAGGGTAATGGTTGACAATTGTATGTCAGGTTGGAGGCCAGTGTCTAGTGGAGTGCCCCAAGGATCTGTGTTGGGTCCACTGTTGTTTGTCATTTACATTAATGATCTATTGTCTATTGTCTATTAATGATCTGGATGATGGTGTGGCAAATTGGATTAGTAAATATGCAGATGATACTAAGATAGGTGGTGTAGTTAATAATGAAGTAGAGTTTCAAAGTCTACAGAGAGATTTGGGCCTTTTGGAAGGGTGGGCTGAAAGATGGCAGATGGAGTTTAATGCTGATAAGTGTGAGGTGCTGCATTTTGGTAGGACAAATCAAAATAGGACGTACAGGGTAAATGGTAGGGAATTGAGGAATGCAGTGGAACAGAGGGATCTGGGAATAACTGTGCATTGTTCCCTGAAGGTGGAATCTCATGTGGATAGGGTGGTGAAGAAGGCGTTTGGTATGCTTGCCTTTATAAATCAGAGCATCGAATATAGAAGTTGGGATGTAATGTTGAAATTGTACAGGGCATTGGTGAGGCCGAATCTGGAGTATGGTGTGCAGTTCTGGTCGCCAAATTATAGGAAGGATGTCGACAAAATGGAGAGGGTACAGAGGAGATTTACTAGAATGTTGCCTGGGTTTCAGCACTTAAGCTTCAGAGAGAGGTTGAACAGGTTGGGTCTTTATTCTTTGGAGCGTAGAAGGTTGAGGGGGGACTTGATAGAGGTTTTAAAAATTTTAAGAGGGACGGACAGAGTTGACGTGGGTAGGCTTTTCCCCTTGAGAGTGGGGAAGATTCCAACAAGGGGACATAGCTTCAGAATTGAGGGACAAAAGTTTAGGGGTAACATGAGGGGTAACTTCTTTACTCAGAGTTGCTGTATGGAATGGGCTTCCGGTGGAAGTGGTGGAGGCAGGCTCGATTTTATTATTTAAGAGTAAATTGGATAGGTATATGGATAAGAGGGGATTAGAGGGTTATGGTCTGAGAGCAGGTAGATGAGACTAGGTCAGAGAGAGTGGTCGGCGTGGACTGGTAGGGCCAAACGGGCCTGTTTCCATGCTGTAGTTGTTATATGGTTATAAACGGGCCTGTTTCCATGCTGTAGTTGTTATATGGTTATATGGTTATATGGTGCCTGACCCGCTGAATTACTCCAGCACTTTGTGTCTTTCTTTAAGCGTGGACCTTGTATAGATTGCTCTACGGGTTTATTTTGGCAACCTACTATGGTCTGGTTATCTAGATTTAGATTTAGAGATACAGGGCAGAACAGGTCCGAACAGGTCCATGGATGATGCGGTCTCCCAGGTTCTGCACACCGCTCTCTCTCATCTGGGCAGCCAGGGGGGCTATGTGAGGATGCTGTTCATTGACTTTAGTTCAGCATTCAACACAATAGTCCCCAGCAGACTGGTTGATAAGCTGCTGGAACTGGGGCTTAGCACCCCTCTGTGTGCCTGGGTCCTGGACTTTCTCACCACCAGGCCCCAAGTGGTCAGGATGGGGGAAACACACATCTAGCTCCCTCACCCTGAACATAGGATCCCCCCCAGGGTTGCGTCCTTAGCCCCCTACTGTACTCTCTGTACACACATGACTGTGGGGCCAGGTTCAGCTCAAACTCCATCATCAAGTTTGCTGATGACACTGTGGTGGTGGGCCGGATCTCCAACAACGATGAGAAGGCCTACCCTACCGGGAGGAGGTGGCTGATCTGGCACTCTGGTGTCAGTACAATAGCCTCCTCTTGAATGTCACTAAAACGAAGGAGCTGATTGTGGACTTCAGAAGGGCTAAACATCCAAGGACGTACACGCCACTGGAGATAAATGGGTCGATTGTGGATAGGGTGAGCAGTTTTAAATACTTGGGAGTCCGCATCGCAGAGGATCTGACGTGGGCAACGCACATTGCCGCACTGGTGGGTAAGGGCAAAGCAGCGCCTTTACTACCTTAGACAGCTGAGGAAATTCAGAGTGTCTCTGAAGATCCTTCATTGCTTCTACTCTGGGGCTGTAGAGAGCATCCTGTCCGGCAACATTACAGTCTGGTTTGGGAACAGCTCTGCCCAGGACAGGATGGCCCTGCAGAGAGAAGTGCGTTCGGCAGAACGCACCATGGGAACTACACTCGCCCCCCCTGCAGGACCTATACATCAGGAGGTGCAGATCCAGAGCCAGCAACATTATGGGGGACCCCTACCACCCCAGCAACGGACTGTTCCAGCTGCTACGGTCAGGCAAACGCCTCCGCTGTCACGCTGTGAAAACAGAGAGGATGAGACGGAGCTTCTTCCCACAGGCCATCAGGACTGGCAACTTTTATAACCCCAGAGACTAAATTTTTGTCGACACTAATAGTGACTTATTAACTTTATTTATATGCTGTAACTGTAATTCGTTTTGTGCACAATCAGCAGGCATTGCCACTTTCATTTCACTGCACATCGTGTATGTGTATGTGACAAATAAATTTGACTTGACTTGACTTGAAACAGGCCCTTCGGCCCACCGGGTCCACGCCGCCCAGCGATCCCCGCACACTAACACTATCCTACACCCACTAGGGACAATTTTTACATTTACCCAGCCAATTAACCTACATACCTGTACGTCTTTGGAGTGTGGGAGGAAACCGAAGATCTCGGAGAGATCTAGTATGATTTATTGTGTTCTTCCATTTATTATTACGTGGTACATTGTTTGCTGTGTTAGCGCGCTGTTCAGCTAAACAAGTCACGGGAGGAACGTGCAAACTCCGTACAGACAGCGCCCGTGGTCGGGATGGAACCCGGGTCTCTGGCGCCGTGAGGCAGCAGCTCTACCCGCTGCACCACCGTGTATAAGGTGAGAGGAGGCTGGCGTTCCTCTCTCTCCGCCCCTCCCCTCCTCCCTCACCTCCTGCACCCTGGGGAATGCAGGAATCGCCCTGCAGGAGTTGCTGATTTAATCCCCAGCGATACAACAACAAGTGTTGGGTGGAACCCAGGGATTGGTGTTTAAATATGTGGCCTTAACCACATCTACAAACAGGGAGTGGGAGGAACAACATCAACCAAAAGCTGTTCATGAATGCAACCTGGCAAAAGCAAATTGGACGAACAACGCCTCATATTGCACTTTTAATATTTAATATATAGTCGCTGAAGGAGGGGCTCGACCCGAAACGTCACCCATTCCTTCTCTCCACAGATGCTGCCTGTCCCGCTGAGTTACTCCAGCACTTTGTGTCCTTTTCAGTCTAAATTGATGGTCAGTGTGGACACGATGGGCCGAAGGGCCTGTTTATCTGCTGTATCTTTCAAACAATTCAATCTACCCATGTACCTGTCCAAGTGTCTTTTAGATGTTGTTATTGTCCCAGCCTCAACTACCTCCTCCAGCAGCTCGTTCCATTCACCCACCACCCTCTGTGTGGAAAAGTTACCTCAGGTTTCTTTAAATCTTTCCCCCCTCATCTTAAACCCATGTCCTCTGGTCCTTGATTTCCCCGTCCCTGGGTAACAGACTCTGTGGAATCACCCTATTTATCCCAACATCATCTATCGTGGCACGATCTGGGATCAGCTCCATCCAAGACCACAAGAAACCGCAGAGAGTTGTGGACCCAGCCCAGACCGTCACGCACGCACAAACAAACAAACCGACCTCCCTCCCACCGACTCCATCGCCACCTCACGCTGCCTCGGCAAGGCCAGCAGCATAATCAAGGACCAGTCTCACCCCCGGTCACTCCCTCTTCTCCCCTCTCCCATGGGGCATGTTGGTCGGTGTGGGCAGGTGGGACTAATGTAGATGGGGCATGTTGGCCGGTGTGGGCAGGTGGGACTAGTGTAGATGGGGCATGTTGGCCGGTGTGGGCAGGTGGGACTAGTGTAGATGGGGCATGTTGGGCCGGTGTGGGCAGGTGGGACTAGTGTAGATGGGGCATGTTGGGCCGGTGTGGGCAGGTGGGACTAGTGTAGATGGGGCATGTTGGGCCGGTGTGGGCACGTTGGGCCGAAGGGCCTGTTTCCGCACTGTGTCACACTGTGACCTGATAGAGGTTTACAAAATAGATAGAGTTTTTTCCAGGGCAGAGAAATACAGAACTAGAGAGTACGGTGGTGCAGCGGGTAGAGCTGCTGCCTCACGGCACCAGAGACCCGGGTTCCATCCTGACCTCAGGCGCTGTCTGTCTGTGTGGAGTTTGCACGTTCTCTCCCCGTGACCGCGCGGGTTCCCTCTGGGCGCTCCGGTTTCCCAAAGACGTGGCCGTGGGGGTTTGTGGGTGGATCGGCCCCTCTGTGAATCGCCCCCTGGTGTGTGGGGAGTGGATGAGAGAGAGCGGGACAATGTGGGACTAGTGTGTGAACGGGCGATCGCTGGTCGGCACGGACTTAGGACTGTTTCGATGGTGTGTGTGTGTTTGTGTGTGTGTGTGTGTGGGGTGTGTGTGTGGGGTGTGTGAGTGTGTGGGGTGTGTGTGTGGGGTGTGTGTGTGTGGGGTGTGTGGGGTGTGTGAGTGTGTGTGTGTGGGGGGAGGCTGTCTCCAGTGAGGGTCAGTGTGTGTGTGTGGGGGGAGGCTGTCTCCAGTGAGGGTCAGTGTGTGTGTGTTTGCATAGACACGTGTACACAGACACACACACACTCATGCGCACACACACGCAAACACACACACGTGCAGACAAACACACACACGTACACACTACTGCGAGTACACACACATGACACACAGACTAAAACACATACACACAAGCGTACACATACGGACATGCACTAAACACACACATTCAGACACACATATGCACACACACACACACACACACACAGGCAGGCAAACACACACACGCAAGCACTCACACACACGCACACACACACATTTACACATAGATGTGCACCCGGCCCTGCAGAGAGTAGTGCGTTCGGCTGAACACACCGTGGGAACTACACTCGTCCCCCTGCAGGACCTATACATCAGGAGGTGCAGATCCAGAGCCAGCAACATTATGGGGGACCCCTACACCCCAGCAACGGACTGTTCCAGCTGCTACGGTCAGGCAAACGCCTCCGCTGTCACGCTGTGAAAACGGAGAGGATGAGACGGAGTTTCTTCCCACAGGCCATTAGGACTGTCAACTATTATAACTCCAGGGACTAAATTTTCTCTTCTCTGTATTAACTTATTAACTTTATTTATATGCTGTAACTGTAATTCTTTTTTGTGCACAATCCGCAGGCATTGCCACTTTCATTTCACTGCACATCGTGTATGTGAACGTGACAAATAAACTTGACTTGACTTGATAAAGGGAAGAACTAAGCCAATATAAATAGCTTAAAGACACATGGTATTGCCATGAAAATCAGAATCTTAGGAAATATCTGCACATTTTCTGTTCAGGTTAAGTGAAAGTGGGAAATACGTAAGGATTATTCGGCAAGATATTCTTTCTCATCCTTTGCATCTTATTGAGCGAGGCTTGATTGGTCCAGGAATGGAAATTCTGTTTCACCTTTTAACCAAGAGTGTGGGGTTTATAATGCGACTGAATGCTGTCATCTAGTTAATCCATCTTTCAGTATCTCCACTCTCCCTGGGACACGCCTCCCTATTTCCACTCTCCTGATCCAACCCAGGTTTAAATCTCATTCAATCTCATGTCTAAATGTCTCATGTGGTTCGGCACGGTGGCGCAGCGGTAGAGTTGCCGCCTTACAGCGAATGCAGCGCCGGAGACTCAGGTTCGATCCTGACTACGGGCGCCGTCTGTACGGAGTTTGTACGTTCTCCCCGTGACCTGCGTGGGTTTTCTCCGAGATCTTCGGTTTCCTCCCACACTCCAAAGACGTGCAGGTTTGTAGGTTAATTGGCTGGGCAAATGTAAGAATTGTCCCTAGTGGGTGTAGGATAGTGTTAGTGTGCGGGGATCGCTGGGCGGCACGGACTCGGTGGGCCGAAAGGCCCTGTTTCCGCGCTGTATCTTTAAACTATCAATATTCTCCAGAGTTGCTGCCTAACCCGCTGAGTTACTCCAGCACTCAATGCCACAGTTTAGTTTAGAGACACAGCATGGAAACAGGACCTTCGGCCCACTGAGTCCACGCCGACCATCCACCCATTCATACTAGTTCTACATTATCCTATTTTCTCATACACTCTCTACACACTAGGGGACATTTACTAAAGCCAATTAACAAGACATGAGGGGGAGGGGGGGGAAGATTTAATAGGAACTTGAGGGGTAACATTTCCACACAAAGGCTGGTGGGTGAATGGAGTGACTGCCGGAGGAGGTGGTTGAGGCAGGCCTTCATAACAAGAGGAGTTGAGTATAGGAGCAAAGAGGTCCTTCTGCAGTTGTACAGGGCCATAGTGAGACCGCACCTGGAGTACTGTGTGCAGTTTTGGTCTCCAAATTTGAGGAAGGATATTCTTGCTATTGAGGGCGTGCAGCGTAGGTTTACTAGGTTAATTCCCGGAATGGCGTGACTGTCATATGTTGAAAGACTGGAGCGACTAGGCTTGTATACGCTGGAATTTAGAAGGATGAGAGGGGATCTTATCGAAACGTATAAGATTATTAAGGGGTTGGACACGTTAGAGGCAGGAAACATGTTCCCAATGTTGGGGGAGTCCAGAACCAGGTGCCACAGTTTAAGAATAAGGGGTCGGCCATTTAGAACGGAGATGAGGAAAAACTTTTTCAGTCAGAGAGTTGTGAATCTGTGGAATTCTCTGCCTCAGAAGGCAGTGGAGGCCAATTCTCTGAATGCATTCAAGAGAGAGCTAGATAGAGCTCTTAAGGATAGCGGAGTCATGGGATATGGGGAGAAGGCAGGAACGGGGTACTGATTGGGAATGATCAGCCATGATCACATTGACTCGAAGGGCTGAATGGCCTCCTCCTGCACCTGTTGTCTATTGTCTAAACGTGCTACCTTGCTGAACTGTTTACAACTGCAAGAACGAGTAGCAATCAATAAAAGGCTATAAATGTATTGTGTGAATATATATATATATATGTATGTACAGGGGCATATCGACCCATGCATTGTACACTTGTTTTAATATTCATGCATTTTAATTATGTACATTATGTTCTATACTTTGGCAATATAATGATGTCTCTTATCATGCCTTCTTAATTTTTCTTATTTTTATAATTGATTACAATGCATATAACAACAGTAAACCCCATCCCTCCCCTCCCCTACATAATCATGAAAACAAACAAACAAAAACATAAACAAATAAATAAATTAAAATACATTAAAAAAACCAAAAAACATAACTACGATGTGAGAAAAAAGACAAAATCTCAAAAACATGAGGCAAGGTCATTTTCACAAGTCAAATATTTCAGTATTTTCACTGCTGGATTCAAAGAAGGTAGAAAAGCATGTGGCATTGAGGGGATAGTTTTACTTGTCCCTAATATGCTGCAGCACTGGGTTCCATATGTTGAAGAACTTTTGAGGGTTGTCAGACAATTCATATCTCAGCCTCTCTACGTGTAAGATGCCCATTAATTCTCTGAACCAAGTCTCAAACTGAGGAGCAGAGTCTGATTTCCATCGTCTCAAAATACATCTGTTGGCAATTACCATACCATAAACCAAGATTGTGCGAGCATTATGGTCTAGCTTCACAAGTGTTGTGGAATACCCGAATAGAGCAGTTTCAGGGTCCGGAGTTAAAGTGACGTTTAAAACAGCAGAGTACCATTGAAATAAAAGACACCACAAGTTGTGAAGTTTTGGACAAGTCCAAAAGTGGTGAGCGAGTGTACCCTCAGTGGTCTTGCATCTAAAACATAGCACAAAAAGTAAGGAAATTTGTGTTTGGTAGATTATTTCTTTGTTGTAACAATGCTTCTTGGCAATAAATCTTATACCGTTGGAAAGCCTGTTTATTTCCCTTTTAAATGGTGCCACATTTGTAAGGAACATGCATTTGTGGGATGAGCAGCAGAGCTGAGTATATGGGTTGCGCCCATGAAAAATTTGCCAAATCTTCTCTGCCAATGCCAAACAGCTTATTCTGCCATTGACTCTTGTTCGGTGTTGTTTGGTGGATTGGATGATTGAAGTCTGAAGAAACAAGACATATTGGCAATTTAACAATTTATTCATTTAATGAACAGGAGCCACAGTAGCGTGTGGAAGAACCATACACAGCCATAACAGCCTGGCACCTCCTCCTCATGCTGGTCACCAGCCTGGTCACACACTGTTGTGGGATGGTATCCCATTCTTGTCAGCACCTGGGGGTACCAGAAGCTCAAAACAAGAGTCAATAGCAACAGCAGAATAAGCTGTTTGGCATTGGCAGAGAAGATTTGGCAAATTTTTCATGGGCGCAACCCATATACTCAGCTCTGCTGCTCATTCCACAAATGCATGTTCCTTACAAATGTGGCACCATTTAAAAGGGAAATAAACAGGCTTTCCAACGGTATAAGATTTATTGCCAAGAAGCATTGTTACAACAAAGAAATAATCTACCAAACACAAATTTACTTACTTTTTGTGCTATGTTTATTACACAAAGGTGAGAGATCAGGAAAGATTTGATGCAGCTTAACCTTAGAGTAGTGTGATCTGTGTGTAACCTTGAATTGAATCAGTTGTAGCCTAGAATTAATAGAACAGGATTTTATACTTTTCAGTACTACCTTCCAAACTTCATGCCAATAAAGTTTTCTAAATTGAAAAATTGAAATTGAAATTGAGAGATAGAACGTGAGAAAGAGAGAGAGAGTTAAGGAGAGATAGAGTGCGAGGAAAAAAAGAGGAAATAAGGAGAGAGAGAGAGAGAGAGTGTGTGAAAGAGAGGGAGAGAGTTAAGGAGAGAGTGTGAGAAAAAAAAGAGGAAATAAGGAGAGAGAGAGAGAGAGAGTGTGTGAAAGAGAGGGAGAGAGTTAAGGAGAGAGTGTGAGAAAAAAAAGAGGAAATAAGGAGAGAGTGTGAAAGAGGTAGAGAGGAGGTGGAGTGAGGAGGAGGAGGCGTTGAGTGGGGTGATGGGGCTGGAGGGGTGCCAGGATGAGCTGTGGTTCTGGTGTCACTAAACGGTGAGCAGGTTTGGTGAGCTGGGTAGGGCGGGGAGGTGGATGGCAGTCACATTCGGGCAGGGCAGGGCAGGGCAGGGCAGTCCTCGGGCTGTAGGTGAGGAGGTGTTTGGTGGTGAGTTACTGCCCCCCCTGTTCTCCAATCCGGCCCGGCCACCGCCCTGGAGGGGGGGCAATCTGGAGATAAAAGCACGGTGCGCACAGACTCATCCACCTGCTCACCAGCCAAGCCCAGCAGCACCACAGCACCGATCTGACCTGACCAGGACAAGTGAGTGGGAGAGAGGGACGGACAGAGAGAGAGAGAGAGAGAGAGAGAGAGAGAGAGAGAGAGAGAGAGAGAGAGTGTGACAATGAGGGAGAGAGTGAGAGTGAGTGTGTGTGTGAGTGTGTGTGTATGTGTGTGTGTGAGTGAGCGTGAGAGTGAGTGTGAGAGTGAGTGTGTGTGTAAGAGTGAGAATGAGCCAGTGAGAGTGAGTGTGAGAGTGAGAATGAGTGTGTGTGAGAGTGAGTGAGGTGTGAGAGTGAGTGTGTGTGAGAGTGAGTGTGTGTGAGTGAGTGTGAGAGTGAGAATGAGACAGTGAGAGTGAGAATGAGAGTGTGTGTGAGTGAGTGAGAGTGTGAGAGTGAGTGTGTGTGAGTGAGTGTGTGTGAGAGTGAGTGTGTGTGAGAGTGAGTGTGTGTGAGTGAGTGTGTGTGAGAGTGAGTGAGTGTGTGTGAGAGTGAGTGAGAGTGAGAATGAGACAGTGAGAGAGAGAGACGGAGAGCGAGAGTGTGAGAAAGAATGAGAAGTGAGTGGCATTGTGAATGACAGTGTGAATGAGAGGTGTGTGTCGGTGAGGGGGTGTGTGTGGGTGTGGGGGTGTGTGGGTGAGGGTGTGTGTGTGGGTGAGGGTGTGTGTGTGGGTGAGGGGGCTATATTTAAGAGGGAGTTAGATGTGGCCCTTGTGGCTAAAGGGATCAGGGGGTATGGAGAGAAGGCAGGTACGGGATACTGAGCTGGATGATCAGCCATGATCATATTGAATGGCGGTGCATACAGGCTCGAAGGGCCGAATGGCCTCCTCCTGCACCTACTTTCTCTGTTTCTATGTGCTGGAGTAACTCAGCAGGTCAGGCAGCATCTCAGGAGAGAAGGAATGGGTGACGTTTCGGGTCGAGACCCTTCTTCAGACTGAAGTGGGGGGGGGAGAGGAAAGCTAGAAGAGAAGTAGTAGGGTCCCGACCTGAAACATCATCTGTCCAGGTTCTCCAGAGATGTTGCCCGACCCACTGAGTTACAACCTTACAGTGCTATGAATATTGATCTCTCCAATGTGAAGTACCCCTTGCATTCCCTCTATCTCCGCCCCCCCCCCCGCTAAGTGTTTCTGTTCCTATCCCTTCGTGATCACCTCCTCCCCAGCCAAAAACGGAGCATTGTGGGCTCCACCCTTCCTTGCTGATTGGTGCTGGCTTCTGCACCTTATAACCATATAACCATATAACAACTACAGCATGGAAACAGGCCCGTTCGGTCCTACCAGTCCACGCCGACCACTCTCCCTGACCTAGTCTCATCTACCTGCACTCAGACCATAACCCTCTAATCCCCTCTTATCCATATACCTATCCAATTTACTCTTAAATAATAAAATCGAGCCTGCCTCCACCACTTCCACCGGAAGCCCATTCCATACAGCCACAACCCTCTGAGTAAAGAAGTTTCCCCTCATGTTACCCTAAACTTTTGTCCCTCAATTCTGAAAGCTATGTCCCCTTGTTGGAATCTTCCCCACTCTCAAAGGGAAAAGCCTACCCACGTCAACTCTGTCCGTCCCTCTCAAAATTTTAAAAACCTCTATCAAGTCCCCCCTCAACCTTCTACGCTCCAAAGTCATGTCTCTCGCTTTCCTCTCGCCCCGAAACGTCACCCCATTCCATCGCTACAAAGGAAGCATGCAGGTACAGCAGGCAGTGAAGGAAGCCAATGGAATGTTGGCCTTCATAACAAGAGGAGTTGAGTATAGGAGCAAAGAGGTCCTTCTGCAGTTGTACAGGGCCCTAGTGAGACCGCACCTGGAGTACTGTGTGCAGTTTTGGTCTCCAAATTTGAGGAAGGATATTCTTGCTATTGAGGGCGTGCAGCGTAGGTTTACTAGGTTAATTCCCGGGATGGCGGGACTGTCATATGTTGAAAGACTGGAGCGACTAGGCTTGTATACACTGATATTCAGAAGGATGAGAGGAGATCTTATCGAAACGTATAAGATTATTAAGGGGTTGGACACGTTTGAGGCAGGAAACATGTTCCCAATGTTGGGGGAGTCCAGAACCAGGGGAAACACTGTTTAAGAATAAGGGGTCGGCCATTTAGAACTGAGATGAGGAAAAACTTTTTCAGTCAGAGAGTTGTGAATCTGTGGAAATCTCTGCCTCAGAGGGCAGTGGAGGCAAGTCTCTGAATGCATTCAAGAGAGAGCTAGATAGAGCTCTTAAGGATAGCGGAGTCAGGGGGTATGGGGAGAAGGCAGGAACGGGGTACTGATTGAGAATGATCAGCCATGATCACATTGAATGGCAGTGCGTACAGGCTCGAAGGGCGAATGGCCCCCTCCTGCACCTATTGTTTGTTTGTCTATTGTCTATTGAGACGTTGCCTGACCCGCTGAGTTACTCCAGCACTTTTGTGTCCTTTTCTGCACCGACCAGCGGCTGCAGTTTTGTTTCTACGAGTGATAGGTGGGTACAGGTGAGGGGGGGGGGGGGGGGGGGGGGGGGGGGGGGGGTGGTGAAGGTGCGGGGGGGGGGGGGGGGGAACTCTGATCTTGGAGCTGGGAGATGGAACACTAACTAAAGGGACATGTAAGACGTTGGGTTGGGGAGGGAGGGGGTCTTTATGCAGGAACTGTGGGGCGTCGGTAGAGTTGCCGCCTTACAGCGAATGCAGCGCCGGAGGCCCGGGTTCCATCCCGACCGCGGGCGCCGTCTGTGCGGAGTTTGCACGTTCTCCCCGTGACCCACGCGGGGATCTTCGTTCTCCTCCCGCGCGCGCT
>NC_135996.1:3245312-3270298 GCF_053455715.1 Rhinoraja longicauda
GGGTGTGTGTGTGTGTGGGGTGTGTGTGGGGTGTGTGTGGGGTGTGTGTGTGTGTGTGTGTGGGGTGTGTGTGTGTGGGGTGTGGGGTGTGTGTGTGTGTGGGGTGTGTGTGTGTGGGGTGTGTGTGTGTGGGGTGTGTGTGTGTGTGTGGGGTGTGTGTGTGTGTGTGGGGTGTGTGTGTGTGTGTGTGGGGTGTGTGTGTGTGGGGTGTGTGTGTGTGGGGTGTGTGTGTGTGTGTGGGGTGTGTGGGGTGTGTGTGTGTGGGGTGTGTGTGTGTGTGGGGTGTGTGTGTGTGTGTGTGGGGGTGTGTGGGGTGTGTGTGTGTGGGGTGTGTGTGTGTGTGTGTGGGGTGTGTGGGGTGTGTGTGTGTGGGGGTGTGTGTGTGTGTGGGGTGTGTGTGTGTGTGTGGGGTGTGTGTGTGTGGGGTGTGTGTGTGTGTGTGGGGTGTGTGTGTGTGTGTGTGGGGTGTGTGGGGGTGTGTGTGTGTGGGGTGTGTGTGTGTGTGTGTGGGGTGTGTGGGGTGTGGTGTGTGTGGGGTGTGTGTGTGTGGGGTGTGTGTGTGTGTGTGTGTGTGTGTGTGTGTGTGGGGTGTGTGTGTGTGGGGGGTGTGTGTGTGTGGGGGTGTGTGGTGTGTGTGTGTGTGTGGTGTGTGTGTGTGTGTGATGGTACTCACATCGAACATAGTCAGCTCCTTTTTGAACAGTTTTTTGAGCTCCTTTAACTCCAGTGCCTTGGGATCTCCCCCCTCTGTTGCGTATTTTTGAAGATGGCCAAAATGTCCGCTGCTGCTTTCTCCAGTGACTTTGACATGGTGATGTGGCGGGCTGGCGAACAAGAGACGGGCAAGGGTGAGGGAGGGGTTACTATGGTCTGGTTTAGTTGGGTTCACCATCAGGCTTTATCGTTGCCTGTTTCCTGTCAGCGTGGGGGCTATACGTGACCGCACGGTGGCACAGCGGGTAGAGCTGCTGCCTCACAGCGCCGGCTTCCACCCTGACCGCGGCCGCGGTCTCTACGTCCGCTCTCCCCGTCACCTGCGTGGGCCTGCTCCCACACTCCAAACACGCGCTGGTCTTGTAGGTGAGTGGGCTTGGAGCGCGGCGCGGGAGGAGAACGAAGATCCCCGCGTGGGTCACGGGGAGAACGTGCAAACTCCGCACAGACGGCGCCCGCGGTCGGGATGGAACCCGGGCCTCCGGCGCTGCATTCGCTGTAAGGCGGCAACTCTACCGACGCCCCACAGTTCCTGCATAAAGACCCCCTCCCTCCCCAACCCAACGTCTTACATGTCCCTTTAGTTAGTGTTCCATCTCCCAGCTCCAAGATCAGAGTTCCCCCCCCCCCCCCGCACCTTCCTCTCCCCCCCCCCCCCCCCTCACCTGTACCCACCTATCACTCGTAGAAACAAAACTGCAGCCGCTGGTCGGTGCAGAAAAGGACACAAAAGTGCTGGAGTAACTCAGCGGGTCAGGCAACGTCTCAATAGACAATAGACAACAAACAATAGGTGCAGGAGGAGGCCATTCGGCCCTTCGTGCCTGTACGCACTGCCATTCAATGTGATCATGGCTGATCATTCTCAATCAGTACCCCGTTCCTGCCTTCTCCCCATACCCCCTGACTCCGCTATCCTTAAGAGCTCTATCTAGCTCTCTCTTGAATGCATTCAGAGACTTGGCCTCCACTGCCCTCTGAGGCAGAGATTTCCACAGATTCACAACTCTCTGACTGAAAAAGTTTTCCTCATCTCAGTTCTAAATGGCCGACCCCTTATTCTTAAACAGTGTTTCCCCTGGTTCTGGACTCCCCCAACATTGGAACATGTTTCCTGCCTCAAACGTGTCCAACCCCTTAATAATCTTATACGTTTCGATAAGATCTCCTCTCATCCTTCTGAATATCAGTGTATACAAGCCTAGTCGCTCCAGTCTTTCAACATATGACAGTCCCGCCATCCCGGGAATTAACCTAGTAAACCTACGCTGCACGCCCTCAATAGCAAGAATATCCTTCCTCAAATTTGGAGACCAAAACTGCACACAGTACTCCAGGTGCGGTCTCACTAGGGCCCTGTACAACTGCACACAGTACTCCAGGTGCGGTCTCACTAGGGCCCTGTACAACTGCAGAAGGACCTCTTTGCTCCTATACTCAACTCCTCTTGTTATGAAGGCCAACATTCCATTGGCTTCCTTCACTGCCTGCTGTACCTGCATGCTTCCTTTGTAGCGATGGAATGGGGTGACGTTTCGGGGCGAGAGGAAAGCGAGAGACATGACTTTGGAGCGTAGAAGGTTGAGGGGGGACTTGATAGAGGTTTTTTAAATTTTGAGAGGGACGGACAGAGTTGACGTGGGTAGGCTTTTCCCTTTGAGAGTGGGGAAGATTCCAACAAGGGGACATAGCTTCAGAATTGAGGGACAAAAGTTTAGGGGTAACATGAGGGGGAACTTCTTTACTCAGAGGGTTGTGGCTGTATGGAATGGGCTTCCGGTGGAAGTGGTGGAGGCTGGCTCGATTTTATTATTTAAGAGTAAATTGGATAGGTATATGGATAGGAGGGGATTAGAGGGTTATGGTCTGAGTGCAGGTAGATGAGACTAGCTAGGTCAGGGAGAGTGGTCGGCGTGGACTGGTTGGGCCGAACGGGCCTGTTTCCGTGCTGTAGTTGTTATATGGTTATATGGTTATAAGGTGCAGAAGCCAGCACCAATCAGCAAGGAAGGGTGGAGCCCACAATGCTCCGTTGTTGGCTGGGGAGGAGGTGATCACGAAGGGATAGGAACAGAAACACTTAGCGGGGGGGGGGGCTGAGATAGAGGGAATGCAAGGGGTACTTCACATTGGAGAGATCAATATTCATAGCACTGTAAGGTTGTAACTCAGTGGGTCGGGCAACATCTCTGGAGAACCTGGACAGATGATGTTTCAGGTCGGGACCCTACTACTTCTCTTCTAGCTTTCCTCTCCCCCCCCACTTCAGTCTGAAGAAGGGTCTCGACCCAAAACGTCACCCATTCCTTCTCTCCTGAGATGCTGCCTGACCTGCTGAGTTACTCCAGCACATAGAAACAGAGAAAGTAGGTGCAGGAGGAGGCCATTCGGCCCTTCGAGCCTGTACGCACCGCCATTCAATATGATCATGGCTGATCATCCAACTCAGTATCCCGTACCTGCCTTCTCTCCAAACCCCCTGATCCCTTTAGCCACAAGGGCCACATCTAACTCCCTCTTAAATATAGCCCCCTCACCCACACACACACCCTCACCCACACACACACCCCTCACCCACACACACACCCTCACCCACACACCCACACACACCCCCTCACCCACACACACCCCCTCACCCACACACACCCCCTCACCCATATCCCCCCACACACACCCCCTCACCCACACACACCTCTCATTCACACTGTCATTCACAATGCCACTCACTTCTCATTCTTTCTCACACTCTCTCGCTCTCCGTCTCTCTCTCTCTCACTGTCTCATTCTCACTCTCACTCACACACACTCACTCACTCTCACACACACTCACTCACACACACTCACTCACTCTCGCACACACACTCTCATTCTCACTCTCACACTCACTCTCACTGTCTCATTCTCACTCTTACACACACACACTCACTCTCACACACACTCACTCACTCTCACACACACTCACTCACTCACACACACACTCTCACTCACTCTCACACACACTCACTCTCACTCACTCTCACACTCACTCACTCACACACACTCACTCTCACACTCACTCACACACACTCTCATTCTCACTCTCACACTCACTCTCACTGTCATTCTCACTCTTACACACACACACTCACTCTCACACTCACTCACTCACTCACACACACTCACTCACTCACTCACACACACACTCACGCACACACTCACACACACTCACGCACACACACTCATCACTCACACACACTCACTATCACACACACACTCATTCTCACGCTCACTCACACACACTCACACACTCACTCACACACACACTCACTCTCTCTCTCTCCCTCATTGTCTCTCTCTCTCTCTCTCTCTCTCTCTCTCTCTCTCTCTCTCTCTCTCTCTCTCTCTCTCTCTCCGTCCCTCTCTCCCACTCACTTGTCCTGGTCAGGTCGGTGCTGTGGTGCTGCTGGGCTTGGCTGGTGAGCAGGTGGATGAGTCTGTGCGCACCGTGCTTTTATCTCCAGATTGCCCCCCCTCCAGGGCGTGGGCCGGGCCGGATTGGAGAACAGGGGGTCAGTGACTCAACAGCAAACACCTCCTCACCTACAGCCCGAGGCACAACTCTCACAGACTGCCCTGCCCTGCCCGAATGTGACTGCCGTCCACCTCCCCCCCCCCTACCCAGCTCACCAAACCTGCTCACCGTTTAGTGACACCAGAACCACAGCTCATCCTGGCACCCCTCCAGCCTCATCACCCCACTCAACGCCTCCTCCTCCTCACTCCACCTCCTCTCTACCTCTTTCACACTCTCTCCTTATTTCCTCTTTTTTTTCTCACACTCTCTCCTGAACTCTCTCTCTTTCTCACGTTCTATCTCTCAATTTCAATTTTCAATTTTTCAATTTAGAAAACTTTATTGGCATGAAGTCTGGAAGGTAGTACTGAAAAGTATAAAATCCTGTTCTATTAATTCTAGGCTACAACTGATTCAATTCAAGGTTACACACAGATCACACTACTCTAAGGTTAAGCTGCATCAAATCTTTCCTGATCTCTCACCTTTGTGTAATAAACATAGCACAAAAAGTAAGTAAATTTGTGTTTGGTAGATTATTTCTTTGTTGTAACAATGCTTCTTGGCAATAAATCTTATACCGTTGGAAAGCCTGTTTATTTCCCTTTTAAATGGTGCCACATTTGTAAGGAACATGCATTTGTGGGATGAGCAGCTAGAGCTGAGTATATGGGTTGCGCCCATGAAAAATTTGCCAACTCTTCATGCAAGACCACTGAGGGTACACTCGCTCACCACTTTTGGACTTGTCCAAAACTTCACAACTTGTGGTGTCTTTTATTTCAATGGTACTCTGCTGTTTTAAACGTCACTTTAACTCCGGACCCTGAAACTGCTCTATTCGGGTATTCCACAGCACTTGTGAAGCTAGACCATAATGTTCGCACAATCTTGGTTTATGGTATGGTAATTGCCAACAGATGTATTTTGAGACTATGGAAATCAGTCTGCTGCTGGAGGAGGTAGTCGAGGCAGAGACTATCGCAACGTTTCAGAAACAGTTAGACGGGTACATGGATCGGGCAGGTTTAGAGGGATATGGGCCAATCGCGGGCAGGTGGGACCAGCGTAGATTGGCCGGAGTGGGCAAGTTGGGCTGAAAGGACTATTTCCATGCTGTAAGACTCTATGACTTAATAAGGGAATAACTTTCAGCGCGAGGTAAAGTCCGATTAAAGATAATCCGAGGGTCTCCAATGAGGTAGACGGGAGGTCAGGACCGCTCTCTAGTTGGTGAGAGGACGGTTCAGTTGCCTGATAACAGCCGGGAAGAAACTGCCCCTGAATCTGGAGGTGTGCGTCTCTACACTTCTGTACCTCTTGCCCCGATGGGAGAGGGGAGAAGAGGGGGTGACCGGGGGTGAGACTGGTCCTTGATTGTGCTGCTGGCCTTGCCGAGGCAGCGCGAGGTGTAGACAGAGCCAGTGGGAGGGAGGGAGGTTGGTTTGTTTGTGCGTGACGGTCTGGGCTGCTGGCCTTGCCGAGGCAGCGTGAGGTGTAGATGGAGCCAGTGGGAGGGAGGTTGGTTTGTTTGTTTGTGCGTGCGTGACAGTCTGGGCTGCTGGCCTTGCCGAGGCAGCGCTAGGTGTAGAATCAAGGACCAGAGGACATGGGTTTAAGATGAGGGGGGGAAAGATTTAAAGAAACCTGAGGGGTAACTTTTCCACACAGAGGGTGGTGGGTGAATGGAACGAGCTGCCGGAGGAGGTAGTTGAGGCTGGGACAATAACAACATCTAAAAGACACTTGGACAGGTACATGGGTAGATGGAATTGTTTGAAAGATACAGCAGGTAAACAGGCCCTTCGGCCCATCGTGTCCACACTGACCATCGATTTAGACTGAAAAGGACACAAAGTGCTGGAGTAACTCAGCGGGTCAGGCAGCATCTGTGGAGGACGTGGGGAGATGATGTGTCAGGTCCAGACCCTTCTTCAGGCAGTGGAGTGGACGATGCCTACTTTGAACAAGTTCTTCGCTTTGTGTTCTTCTTTCTAAACCAGCATTTGCAGTTCCTTATATTTACCCGTTCACGCACTAGTCCCACGTTATCCCGATCTCTCTCATCCACTCCCTACACACGAGGGGGCGGTTTACACGAGGGGCCGGTCGACCCACAAACTCCCAGGGGCTCGTCTTTGGGGAAACCGGAGCGCCCGGAGGAAACCCACGTGGGTCACGGGGAGAGAACGTGCAAACTCCGCACAGACAGCGGCCGAGGTCAGGATGGAACCCGGGTCTCTGGCGCCGTTAGGCAGAGGCTCTACCCGCTGTGCCACCGTGCCAGGCGTGAGGGAAGGTTTAGAGGGATGGCGCTGGCAAATGGAACAAGATGGGAGTGGGGGTCGGCACGGACAGGTCGGGCCGAAGGGCCTGTTTCCACGCTGTGTAACTCTGATTCCCAGCATGCACCTGCGGTTGCTCAGGGAATTTCTCTAAGCTAAAGAAACAATGAGTCACAAGTTGCTAAACTAGTTTAACAAACGGGAACCACAAAGCACCTGCCAAATGATTCATAAACACAACTCACAGAAACATAGAAACATAGAAAATAGGTGCAGGAGGAGGCCACTCGGCCCTTCGAGCGGCACGGTGGCGCAGCGGTAGAGTTGCTGCTTTATAGCGAATGCAGCGCCGGAGACTCAGGTTCGATCCCGACTACGGGCGCCGTCTGTACGGAGTTTGTACGTTCTCCCCGTGACCTGCGTGGGTTTTCTCCGAGATCTTCGGTTTCCTCCCACACTCCAAAGACGTACAGGTATGTAGGTTAATTGGCTGGGTAAATGTAAAAATTGTCCCTAGTGGGTGTAGGATAGTGTTAATGTGCGGGGATCGCTGGGCAGCACGGACTTGGAGGGCCGAAAAGGCCTGTTTCCGGCTGTATATATATGATATGATATGAAAAAAAAAACGCCATTCAATATGATCATGGCTGATCATCCAACTCAGTATCCCGTACCTGCCTTCTCTCCATACCCCCTGATCCCTTTAGCCACAAGGGCCACATCTAATTCCCTCTTAAATATAGCCAATGAACTGGCCTCAACTACCTTCTGTGGCAGAGAATTCCACAGATTCACCACTTTCTGTGTGGAAAAAAACTTTCTCATCTCGGTCCTAAAAGACTTCCCTCTTATCCTTAAGCTGTGATCCCTGGTTCTGGACTTCCCCAACATCGGGAACAATCTTCCCGCATCTAGCCTGTCCAACCCCTTAAGAATTTTATATGTTTCAATAAGATCCCCCCTCAGTCTTCTAAATTCCAGCGAGTACAAGCCGAGTCTATCCAGTCTTTCTTCATATGAAAGTCCTGCCATCCCAGGGATCAATCTGGTGAACCTTCTCTGTACTCCCTCTAAGGCTAGAATGTTTTTCCTCAGATTAGGAGACCAAAACTGTACACAATACTCCAGATGCGGTCTCACCAAGGCCCTGTACAACTGCAGCAGAACCTCCCTGCTCCTATACTCAAATCCCCTCGCTATGAATGCCAACATACCATTGGCTTTCTTCACTGCCTGCTGCACCTGCATGCTTGCTTTCAATGACTGGTGTACCACGACACCCAGGTCTCGTTGCATCTCCCCTTCTCCTAATCGGCCACCATTCAGGTAATAGTCTGCTTTCCTGTTCTTGCCGCCAAAGTGGATAACCTCACATTTATCCACATTATACTGCATCTGCCATGCCTTTGCCCATTCACCTAACCTATCCAAGTCACGTTGCAGCCTCCTAGCATCCTCCTCACAGCTAACACTGCCCCCCAGCTTCGTGTCATCCGCAAACTTAGAGATGTTGCATTCAATTCCCTCGTCCAAATCATTAATATATATTGTAAATAACTGGGGTCCCAGCACTGAGCCTTGCGGTACCCCACTAGTCACTGCCTGCCATTCCGAAAAGGACCCGTTTATTCCTACTCTTTGCTTCCTGTCCGCCAACCAATTCTCTATCCACATCAATACTGAACCCACAATACCGTGTGCTTTAAGTTTGTACCCCAATCTCCTATGTGGGACCTTGTTGAAGGCCTTCTGAAAGTCCAGATATAACACATCGACTGGTTCTCCCTTATCCACTCTACTAGTTACATCCTCGAAAAATTCTATAAGATTCGTCAGACATGATTTGCCTTTCATAAATCCATGCTGACTTTGTCCGATGATTTCACCACTTTCCAAATGTGCTGCTATCACATCTTTAATAACTGACTCTAGCATTTTCCCCACTACCGATGTTAGACTAACTGGTCTGAAATTCCCCGTTTTCTCTCTCCCTCCCTTTTTAAAAAGTGGGGTTACATTAGCTACCCTCCAATCCTCAGGAACTACTCCAGAATCTAAAGAGTTCTGAAAGATTATCACTAATGCATCCACTATTTCTGAGGCTACTTCCTTAAGCACTCTGGGATACAGCCTATCTGGCCCACAACTCACGACTACACATGGGTTGGATGAGCGTTTGTGGGCACTGGGCCTGTACTCACTGGAGTTTAGAAGGATGAGGGGGGACCTGATTGAAACGTACAGAACAGTGAGCGGCCTGGATAGAGTGGGTGTGGAGAGGATGTTTCCACTAGTGGGAGAGTCTAGGACCAGAGGGCACAGCCTCAGAATTAAAGGACGTTCCTTTTAGGAAGGAGATGAGGAGGAATTTCTTTAGTCAGAGGGTGGTGAATCTGTGGGATTCTTTCTGTGGAGACCACAAGTCAGTGGGTATTTTTAAGGAGGAGATAGATTCTTGATCAGTGCGGGTGTCAGGGGTTGTGGGGAGAAGGCAGGAGAATGGGGTTGGGAGGGAGAGATTGATCAGCCGTGATTGAATGGCGGAGTGGACTTGATGGGCCGAATGGCCTAATTGTGCTCCTATCACTTACGACCATTATGAAAACTACATCTGAGATGTGGTTTTTCTTCAGTAAACGTGACCCCTTTGACATGCTGACCTTCCTTAGCCTTCTCAGGTAGTAGAGGCTTTCTTGCTCGTTGCTTCAGTAAGGGTGGTCCAGGAGAAGTTGTTGGTGAGATTGTCTCCTGGGGATGTCGACTGTGGCTCCATCAATGCAAACTGGGCAATGAAGCTTCACTTCCTCAAGTCCATCGCTATCTCCTCTGTCTTGCTGACGTTGAGAGAAAGGTTGTTGCCTCGACACCAGGACACGAGGCTCTCAATCTCCCTCCTGTGCTCCGTCTCATAGAAACATCGAAACATAGACAACAGGTGCAGGAGGAGGCCATTCAGCCCTTCCAGCCAGCACCACCATTCAATGTGATCATGGCCGCACAGAGGTCGGCTGCCCGCCCCTCGTCCGTGGCTTACGTCCGTGCCTCACGTGTGCCCGGAGAGGGAACACGCGGTGTCCACGTGGACACTGGAGGCCTTCCCTGAACGCTGGTCGCCCCGGGGGGAGGTCGATTGTATCGTTGCCAAAGTTGGCGGGATTTTAATTTGTTACTAGACCAAGTGGGGCCCAAACCTCTCCTGCATTGGTGCAGCACCCTGACCCCCCCCCCCACTCCCCTCTCTCCTCAACCCCCCCCCTCCCCTCTCCCTTCTCCCCCACTCCCCCCTCCCTCCTCCCCTCCTTTTAAACATTAAAATGTGAATAACTTAAAAAATATAACACCGATTTCAATTAAACTACTGGCATTATCACTAAAGTGACAATGATGAGTAAGGTGGGCCTAAAAATGTCGCGCTATCGTGTACCGTTTTTGGCTGAAGTTCAGTCACAAACAAGATAACAAACGAGGGTATTTATTCACAGAATGCTGGAGTAACTCAGCAGGTCAGGCAGCATCTCTGGAGAGAATTCCCAGGAATGGCGGGACTGTTATATGTTGAAAGACTGGAGCGACTGGGCTTGTATACACCGGAATTTAGAAGGATGAGAGGAGATCTTATCGAAACGTATAAGATTATTAAGGGGTTGGACACGTTAGAGGCAGGAAACATGTTCCCAATGTTGGGGGAGTCCAGAACCAGGGGCCACACAGTTTAAGAATAAGGGGTCGGCCATTTAGAACGGAGATGAGGAAAAACTTTTTCAGTCAGAGAGTTGTGGATCTGTGGAATTCTCTGCCTCAGAAGGCAGTGGAGGCCAATTCTCTGAATGCATTCAAGAGAGAGCTAGATAGAGCTCTTAAGGATAGTGGAGTCAGGGGGTATGGGGAGAAGGCAGGAACGGGGTACTGATTGAGAATGATCAGCCATGATCACATTGAATGGCGGTGCGTACAGGCTCGAAATGAAATGAAAAATGAAATGAAATGAAGGGCTGAATGGCCTCCTCCTGCACCTATTGTCTATTGTCTATTGTCAGAAGGAATGGGTGACGTTTCAGGTCGAGACCCTTCTTCAGATTCGACCTGAAACGTCACCCATTCCTTCTCTCCTGAGATGCTGCCTGACCCGCTGAGTAACTCCAGCATTTGGTGAATAAATACCTTCGATTTGTACCAGCATCTGCTGTTATTTTCTTACACTTTAGATAACAATCGAGAGTTTTAGTTGCAATAGATTGTTGGTTTTGTAAACTGCCGATACAGCAGCTTTTGATATGACCACATTCACCACTTTGTTTTGTTTTTGAAATAAAGTATTTGTGTGTAAAAAAAATTTTTTTTTCAACTGTCTGCAGTAAGATGAATGAATGAACGAATAAGTTTATTGGCCAAGTATGTACGCATACAAGGAATGTGCCTTGCAAGTAACAACACGAACATACAGTTAACAATTACATTTTTTTATCTTACGTTGGTTGGCACAGGGTCAACTATACAATGAAATCAGCAGTAATATTCCAAGGATAAATAAGATTTTAAAAATGACATTAGTAAGGTAAAAAAACAATATTAAAAACAGGTAAAAAGACAATATTAAAAATAATCAACATATATGATGTGAAATGTGTTTATGAGTTCAGAAGCCTGATGGCATGATGGTAGAAGACTGTTCTTAAGTCTGGTGGTACGTGCAGCCATACTCCTCTATCGTCTGCCTGACGGTAACAAGGAGAAGCCAGCGTGCTGGGTGGCTGTGGGCCTTGCCACTTTGGTGGTAAGAATAGGAAGGCAGATTATTATCTGAACGGTGTCAAGTTAGGAACAGGGGACGTACAACGAGATCTGGGTGTTCTAGTGCATCAGTCACTGAAAGGAAGCATGCAGGTACAGCAGGCAGTGAAGAAAGCCAATGGAATGTTGGCCTTCATAACAAGAGGAGTTGAGTATAGGAGCAAAGAGGTCCTTCTGCAGTTGTACAGGGCCCTAGTGAGACCGCACCTGGAGTACTGTGTGCAGTTTTGGTCTCCAAATTTGAGGAAGGATATTCTTGCTATTGAGGGCGTGCAGCGTAGGTTTACTAGGTTAATTCCTGGAATGGCGGGACTGTCGTATGTTGAAAGACTGGAGCGACTAGGCTTGTACACACTGGAATTTAGAAGGATGAGAGGGGATCTTATCGAAACGTATAAGATTATTAAGGGGTTCGACACGTCAGAGGCAGGAAACATGTTCCCAATGTTGGGGGAGTCCAGAACAAGGGGCCACACACAGTTTAAGAATAAGGGGTCGGCCATTTAGAACTGAGATGAGGAAAAACCTTTTCAGTCAGAGAGTTGTGAATCTGTGGAATTCTCTGCCTCAGAAGGCAGTGGAGGCCAATTCTCTGGATGCATTCAAGAGAGAGCTAGATAGAGCTCTTAAGGATAGCGGAGTCAGGGGGTATGGGGAGAAGGCAGGAACGGGGTACTGATTGAGAATGATCAGCCATGATCACATTGAATGACGGTGCGTACAGGCTCGAAGGGCTGAATGGCCTCCTCCTGCACCTGTTGTCTGTTGTCTATTGATGATGCTTCGTGCCTTCTGCAGGCACCGCCGGTAGAAAATGTCCTGAATGGCCGGGAGACAGTTGCCAGTGATGTGCTGTGCCATCTCTCTGTAGTGATTTGTGGCCGTGGGCCGAACAGTTCCTGTACCAGACTGTACTGCCAGCCCGTCAGCAGGCTCTCGATGGTGCATCTGTCGAAGTTTGTGAGGATGCTGGCGTTCAAACTTCCTCAGGTATTTATTCACAAAATGCTGGAGTAACTCAGCAGGTCAGGCAGCATCTCAGGAGAGAAGGAATGGGTGACGTTTCGGGTCGAGACCCTTCTTCAGACTGATGTCGGGGGTGGGACAAAGGAAGGATATAGGTGGAGACAGGAAGATAGAGGGAGAACTCGGAAAGGGGAGGGGAAGAGAGGGACAGAGGAACTATCTAAAGTTGGAGAAGTCGATGTTCATACCACTGGGCTGCAAGCTGCCCAGGCGAAATATGAGATCCTGTTCCTCCAATTTGCGGTGGGCCTCACTATGGCACTGGAGGAGGCCCATGACAGAAAGGTCAGACTGGGAGTGGGAGGGGGAGTTGAAGTGCTCAGCCACTGGGAGATCAGATTGGCCAACGTGGACTGAGTGCAGGTGTTGAGTGAAGCGATCGCCGAGCCTGCGTTTGGTTTCGCCGATGTAAATAAGTTGACATCTGGAGCAGCGGATACAATAGATGAGGTTGGAGGAGGTGCAGGTGAACCTCTGTCTCACCTGGAAAGACTGTTTGGGTCCTTGGATGGAGTTGAGGGGGGAGGTAAAGGGACAGGTGTTGCATCTCGTGCGGTCCGGTTTGGGTCCGAATTGGGAGGTCTGGAAACGGAGCTGGAAACCACGAGGCAGAAGATGGAGGCGCAGGTAAGTCCCAAGATGGCAGATGTGGCTGTGGTAGCGATCGTTCTGGGCTCCATCTTGGTGGGACCAGTCTGTTGCTGAAGGTGCACCTCAGGTTGGTCAGTGTGAGATGTATTGTCCAGCATGCCCTGCAGTTTGAGGAGCGTCCTCCCCTCCGAGACCCCCTCCCGTGTCAAGTTAGGAACAGGGGACGTACAACGAGATCTGGGTGTCCTAGTGCATCAGTCACTGAAAGGAAGCATGCAGGTACAGCAGGCAGTGAAGAAAGCCAATGGAATGTTGGCCTTCATAACAAGAGGAGTTGAGTATAGGAGCAAAGAGGTCCTTCTGCAGTTGTACAGGGCCCTAGTGAGACCGCACCTGGAGTACTGTGTGCAGTTTTGGTCTCCAAATTTGAGGAAGGATATTCTTGCTATTGAGGGCGTGCAGCGTAGGTTCACCAGGTTAATTCCCGGAATGGCGGGACTGTCATATGTTGAATGACTGGAGCGACTAGGCTTGTATACACTGGAATTTAGAAGGATGAGAGATCTTATCGAAACATATAAGATTATTAAGGGGTTGGACACGTTAGAGGCAGGAAACATGTTCCCAATGTTGGGGGAGTCCAGAACCAGGGGCCACAGTTTAAGAATAAGGGATCGGCCATTTAGAACGGAGATGAGGAAAAACTTTTTCAGTCAGAGAGTTGTGAATCTGTGGAATTCTCTGCCTCAGAGGGCAGTGGAGGCCAATTCTCTGAATGCATTCAAGAGAGAACTTGTTGTAGTCTGTGGCCTATTGGAAAAAACAGGCAGACAACCGAATTCGTTTAACCTCTTTATTCTACTCACCCAGGTGGGAGAGAGTCTGGAAACCGAAGCGTTTAGAAACGCTTAGGAAGCTAGTGTAGTCTCTCTCCCCGAATGCTGACAATTACACATATTTATACCCGAAATACATGTGTCAGTACATTTCCTGTTGCTACCTTATATGGCAAGTTTTACAATGTCCTATAAATCTTTCTCTTTCGGGACCTCCGCGTCCGTTGTGTCCATCATGACCTCTTCTTTCTTGGGAACAGAGGGCAGTCCATATGGCAAGTTGTTCTTCTTAACACTTCAAAGGATGGCTAACCATCAAAGCCTTAAAGCCAGTTGCCCATATCAAAGGATACCCTTAGCCATAAACAGGATGTCTTGGCAACATAATCGAGCTGGAGCTTTTACACCTTTTTAACACCCCTGCAATAAAACCCACATGGCTACGCTGAATTTGAGCCCTTACAAACTAGATAGAGCTCTTAAGGATAGCGGAGTCAGGGGGTAAGGGGAGAAGGCAGGAACGGGGTACTGATTGAGAATGATCAGCCATGATCACATTGAATGGCGGTGCGTACAGGCTCGAAGGGCTGAATGGCCTCCTCCTGCACCTATTGTCTATTGTCTATTCCAGTTTCACATCCCACACACTGGGAGCAATTTACAATTTGTTTACCGAAGCCAATTAACCTACAAACCTGCACGTCTTTGGAGTGTGGGAGGAAACCGAAGATCTCGGAGAAAACCCACGCAGGTCATGGGGAGAACGTACAAACTCCACACAGACGGCGCCCGTAGTCAGGATCGAACCTGGGTCTCTGGCGCTGTGAGGCAGCAACTCTACCCGCTGCGCCATGTGACCGCATGGGTTTCCTCCGGGCGCTCCGGTTTCCTCCAAAGACGCGCCCGTGTGGGTTTGTGGGTCGATCGGTCCCTCTGTAAATCGATGTGTAGGGAGTGGATGAGAGAGAGCGGGACAACGTGGGACTAGTGCGTGAAACAGAAAACAGGTGCAGGAGGAGGCCATTCGGCCCTTCGAGCCAACACCGCCATTCATTGTGATCATGGCTGATTATGTGAACGGGTGATTGATGATTGGCGTGGACTCGGTGGGCCGAAGGGCCTCTCTCTGTGCTGTATCTCTGAACTAAGCCAGTGTGAACGGCTGATCGCAGGTCGGCATGGACTCGGTGGGCCGAAGGGCCTGTTTCCGTATCGGAAGGAACTGCAGGTGCTGGTTTAAACCGAAGAAAAAGCTGGAGTGAGTTGGCATAAGGGTGATGTTTCGGGTCGAGACCCTTCGTCAGACAGGCCTGTTTCCGCGATGTATCCCTGAACTAAACACGTGAGAATCGATAGTCAGCATGGACTGAATGAAGAAGGGTCTGGACCCGAAACATCACCCATTCCTTCTCTCCGGAGATGCTGCCTGACCCACTGAGTTACTCCAGCACTGTGTGTCAGCACAGACTCAGTGGGCCGCAGGGCCTGTTTCTGTGCTGTATCTCTGAACTAAACTGATCAAGGAGTTTGTGGACTGGTGCCAGCGGAACTGCGCGGGGAAAACCAGGGAGATGGTGGTAGATTTCCGCAGAGGCAGCCAGGTCCCCCCGACACCGGTGAACATCCAGGGAATGGACATCGAGAGGGTGGACTCTTACAAGTACCTGTGTGTCCACCTCAACAATAAACTGGACTGGACTGTAAACACCGATGCGCTATACAGGAAGGGCCAGAGCAGACTTGATCTGCTGAGGAGACTCAGGTCGTTTGGAGTGCAGGGGGCACTCCTAAGGACCAGCACGGTGGTTGCATCGGCCATCTTCTATGGAGTGGTCTGCTGGAGCAGCAGCATCTCAGCGGTGGAAGGGAAGAGACTCGACAAGCTGGTCAGGAAGGCCGGCTCTGTCCTGGGTTGCCCCCTCGACTCGGTGCAGGCGGTGGGAGAGAGGAGGATGATGGCAAAGCTAACATCGCTGCTGGACAACGACTCCCACCCCATGCAGGACACTGTCACTGTACTGAGTAGCTCCTTCAGTGACAGACTCCTTCACCCCAAGTGCGTGAAGGAGAGACATAGGAGGTCCTTGCTTCCCGCTGCTGTGAGACTGCACAACCAGCACTGCTCCCAGCGGTGAGTTGAGTATAAGAGCAAAGAGGTCCTTCTGCAGTTGTACAGGGCCCTAGTGAGACCGCACCTGGAGTACTGTGTGCAGTTTTGGTCTCCAAATTTGAGGAAGGATATTCTTGCTATTGAGGGCGTGCAGCGTAGGTTTACTAGGTTAATTCCCGGAATGGCGGGACTGTCGTATGTTGAAAGACTGGCTTGTATGCACTGGAATTTAGAAGGATGAGAGGGGATCTTATCGAAACGTATAAGATTATTAAGGGGTTGGACACTTTAGAGGCAGGAAACATGTTCCCAATGTTGGGGGAGTCCAGAACCACGGGCCACACACAGTTTAAGAATAAGGGGTAGGCCATTTAGAACTGAGATGAGGAAAAACCTTTTCAGTCAGAGAGTTGTGAATCTGTGGAATTCTCTGCCTCAGAAGGCAGTGGAGGCCAATTCTCTGAATGCATTCAAGAGAGCTAGATAGAGCTCTTAAGGATAGCGGAGTCAGGGGGTATGGGGAGAAGGCAGGAACGGGGTACTGATTGAGAATGATCAGCCATGATCACATTGAATGGCGGTGCGTACAGGCTCGAAGGGCCGAATGGCCTCCTCCTGCACCTATTGTCAGACGTGTCAACAATATCAGCTAAGAACACACAGAAAACTGATGACAATTTATGTATCTTTCATTTATTTATAATGAATGATCTCTTGCTGTGCACTTTGCTGCTGTAACTCTGTAAATTTCCCCGGTGCGGGACGAATAAAGGAATATATTATTATTAAACCAGTGTGGGCGATCGCTGTTCAGCGTGGACTGGACTGGGAGCAGGGCCTGTTTCCATGGGGGCTGTATCTCTGAACTACACGGCCTCTCCATACATTCTCTCTTGGGTCGGATCGGGAGGTGAGGGACACACCTACAACTTTGAGGTTGCACCCTCTCTGGCACTCTGCATAACTGCGGCTCGGCCATTGTTAGGAAAGTAAACAGACCGGATAAACCTGTGCGTTAACGTTCATGGAGTTGAGCACCAAATCAACAGGTCTTTGTGGAGACCAAAACCTTCCATCCATCCTCCCACTGTTCGCAAGCACTCCTTAATCCAATATTTCACCAAACTCCATGCTAGCATTTATTTCAAGAGGGCTCGTATACAAAAACAGGGATGTAATGCTGGGGCTCTATAATAGACAATAATAATAATAATAATAATAATATTCATTTATTGTCATTGCAACGAGTACAACGAAATTAAAAAATAGCCAATCCTGACGGTGCGTAAAAAAATAGGTGCAGGAGGAGGCCATTCGGCCCTTCGAGCCAGCACCGCCATTCAATGTGATCATGGCTGATCATTCTCAATCAGTACCCCGTTCCTGCCTTCTCCCCATACCCCCTGACTCCGCTATCCTTAAGAGCTCTATCTAGCTCTCTCTTGAATGCACTCAGAGAATTGGCCTCCACTGCCTACTGAGGCAGAGAATTCCACAGATTCACAACTCTCTGACTGGAAAAGGTTTTTCCTCATCTCAGTTCTAAATGGCCGACCCCTTATTCTTAAACTGTGTGGCCCCTGGTTCTGGACTCCCCCAACATTGGGAACATGTTTCCTGCCTCTAACGTGTCCAACCCCTTAATAATCTTATACGTTTCGATAAGGTGCTGGTCAGGCCACATTTGGAAGATTGTGAGCAATTCTGGGCCCCGTACCAGAGGAAGGATGTGCCGGCTCTGGAGAGGGTCCAGAGGAGGTTTACAAGAACCATCCCAGGAATGAGTGGGTTAACGTACGATGAGTGTTTGTGGGCACTGGGCCTGTACTCACTGGAGTTTAGAAGGATGAGGGGGGGACCTCATTGAATCGTACAGAACAGTGAGCGGCCTGGATAGTGGATAGGGGGAGGATGTTTCCACTAGTGGGAGAGTCCAGGACCAGAGGGCACGGCCTCAGAATTAAAGGACGTTCCTTTAAAAAGGAGATGAGGAGGAATTTCTTTAGTCAGAGGGTGGTGAATCTGTGGGATTCTTTGCCACAGACGGCTGTGGAGGCCACAAGTCAGTGGGTATTTTTAAGGCAGAGATAGATAGATTGTTGATCAGTGCGGGTATCAGGGGTTGTGGGGAGAAGGCAGGAGGGAGAGATAGATCAGCCATGATTGAATGGCGGAGTAGACTTGATGGGCCGAGTGGCCTAATTCTGCTCCTATCACTTATGATCTTTCAACACAGCGCTCGATGTGATCTGATCAAACATGTTCCCAATGTTGGGGGAGTCCAGAACCAGGGGCCACAGTCGGCCATTTAGAACGGAGATGAGGAAAAACTTTTTCACCCAGAGAGTTGTGAATCTGTGGAATTCTCTGCCTCAGAAGGCAGCGGAGGCCAATTCTCTGAATGCATTCAAGAGAGAGCTGGATAGAGCTCTTAAGGATAGCGGAGTCAGGGGGTATGGGGAGAAGGCAGGAACGGGGTACTGATTGAGAATGATCAGCCATGATCACATTGAATGGCGGTGCGTACAGGCTCGAAGGGCCGAATGGCCTCCTCCTGCACCTGTTGTCTGTTGTCCATTGTGAAAAGGGCTGGCCAGACCTTGCTGTCCTCATGGTCAGATGTGCATTTCCCCACAAACAACACAGCAGTAAAACTCAGTATATCTTTTTAGTAGTGTCTGTCTATCTATGTGTAAGCTTTGTGAGCTTTTTACAAACATAGAAAATAGGTGCAGGAGTAGGCCATTCAGCCCTTCGAGCCAGCACCGCCATTCAATGCGATCATGGCTGATCACTATCAATCAGTACCCCGTTCCTGCCCTCTCCCCATACCCCCTCACTCCGCTATCCTTAAGAGCTCTATCCAGCTCTCTCTTGAAAGCATCCAACGAACTGGCCTCCACTGCCTTTGAGGCAGAGAATTCCACACCTTCACCACCCTCTGACTGAAAAAGTTCTTCCTCATCTCCGTTCTAAATGGCCTACCCCTTATTCTCAAACTGTGGCCCCTTGTTCTGGACTCCCCCAACATTGGGAACATGTTATCTGCCTCTAATGTGTCCAATCCCCTAATTATCTTATATGTTTCAATAAGATCCCCCCTCATCCTTCTAAATTCCAGTGTATACAAGCCCAATCGCTCCAGCCTTTCAACATACGACAGTCCCGCCATTCCGGGAATTAATCTAGTGAACCTACGCTGCACGCCCTCCATAGCAAGAATATCCTTCCTCAAATTTGGAGACCAAAACTGCACACAGTACTCCAGGTGCGGTCTCACCAGGGCCCGGTACAACTGTAGAAGGACCTCTTTGCTCCTATACTCAACTCCTCTTGTTACGAAGGCCAACATTCCATTGGCTTTCTTCACTGCCTGCTGTACCTGCATGCTTCCTTTCATTGACTGATGCACTAGGACACCCAGATCTCGTTGAACTCCCCCTCCTCCTAACTTGACACCATTCAGATAATAATCTGCCTTTCTATTCTTACTTCCAAAGTGAATAACCTCACACTTATCTACATTAAACTGCATCTGCCATGTATCCGCCCACTCACACAACCTGTCCAGGTCACCCTGCAGCCTTATTGCATCTTCCTCACAATTCACACTACCCCCCAACTTAGTATCATCTGCAAATTTGCTAATGGTACTTTTAATCCCTTCGTCTAAGTCATTAATGTATATCGTAAATAGCTGGGGTCCCAGCACCGAACCTTGAGGTACCCCACTGGTCACTGCCTGCCATTCCGAAAGGGACCCATTTATCCCCACTCTTTGCTTTCTGTCTGTTAACCAATTTTCTATCCATGTCAGTACCCTACCCCCAATACCATGTGCCCTAATTTTGCCCACTAATCTCCTATGTGGGACCTTGTCGAAGGCTTTCTGAAAGTCGAGGTACACCACATCCACTGACTCTCCCTTGTCAATTTTCCTAGTTACATCCTCAAAAAATTCCAGTAGATTTGTCAAGCATGATTTCCCCTTCGTAAATCCATGCTGACTCGGAATGGTCCCGTTACTGCTATCCAAATGCTCAGCAATTTCGTCTTTTATAATTGACTCCAGCATTTTCCCCACCACTGATGTCAGACTAACTGGTCTATAATTACCCGTTTTCTCTCTCCCTCCTTTCTTAAAAAGTGGGATAACATTTGCTATTCTCCAATCCACAGGAACTGATCCTGAATCTATAGAACATTGAAAAATGATCTCCAATGCTTCCACTATTTCTAGAGCCACCTCCTTAAGTACTCTGGGATGCAGACCATCAGGCCCTGGGGATTTATCAGCCTTCAGTCCCATCAGTCTACCCAAAACCATTTCCTGCCTAATGTGGATTTCCTTCAGCTCCTCCATCACCCTAGGAGTAGGCCATTCGGCCCTTCGAGCCTGTACGCACCGCCATTCAATATGATCATGGCTGATCATCCAACTCAGTATCCCGTACCTGCCTTCTCTCCATACCCCCTGATCCCTTTAGCCACAAGGGCCACATCTAACTCCCTCTTAAATATAGCCAATGAACTGGCCTCAACTACCTTCTGTGGCAGAGAATTCCACAGATTCACCACTCTCTGTGTGAAAAAAAAACTTTCTCATCTCGGTCCTAAAAGACTTCCCCCTTATCCTTAAACTGTGACCCCCTTGTTCTGGACTTCCCCAACATCGGGAACAATCTTCCTGCATCTAGCCTGTCCAACCCCTTAAGAATTTTGTAAGTTTCTGTAAGATCCCCCCTAAATTCCAGCGAGTACAAGCCGAGTCTATCCAGTCTTTCTTCATATGAAAGTCCTGCCATCCCAGGGATCAATCTGGTGAACCTTCTCTGTACTCCCTCTATGGCAAGCCTGCTGTCCCCTAGAAATGTCAAAACTGGTATCTTCGCGACGCGCCGAGATCCATTACGATTCTTTGAAGACTCCCCACGATCATGCCCACGATCACGCCCGCGATCACGCCCGCGACACCCCGTCGAACTGTGGGGGCAGCCTAGTCGCCATCCTTCTCACCCATTCCTTCTCTCCTGAGATGCTGCCTGACCTGCTGAGTTACTCCAGCATTTTGTGAATAAATACCTTTGATTTGTACCAGCATCTGCTGTTATTTTCTTATACTGGACGCCATCAGTTGTCTTAGCTTGTCACAGGCATTTAGATTTAGAGATACAGTGCAGAAACAGGCCCTTCGGCCCACCGGGTCCGCGCCGCCCAGCGATCCCCGCACACTAACACTATCCTACACCCACTAGGGACAATTTTTACATTTGCCCAGCCAGTTAACCTGCAAAGCTGCACGTCTTTGGAGTGTGGGAGGAAACCGAAGATCTCGGAGAAAACCCACGCAGGTCACGGGGAGAACGTACAAACTCCGTACAGACGGCGCCCGTAGTCGGGATGGAACCCGAGTCTCCGGCGCTGCATTCGCTGTAAGGCAGCAACTCTACCGCCGCGCCACCATGACGAACCGGTCATTGTCGTGGACATTGTCATACGGTTATTTTTTTTGCCAATCCGCTACTACTTTGACAGTCGCCGGCAATCGCCTAAAAAATCGCCAAAGTGAGACAGGCCCTTTCATGTACTCTAAATGCGGTCTCACCAATGCCACCCACCGCCCAGACTCATAGAAACATAGAAAACAGGTGCAGGAGGAGGCCATTCGGCCCATCGAGCCTGTACGCACCGCCATTCATTGTGATCACGGCTGATAATCCACAATCAGTAACCCGTGCCTGCCTTCTGGGCGGCGCTGACCCGGTGGGCTGAAAGGGCCTGTTTCTGCACAGTATCTCTAAATCTACATCTAATCTAAAAGAACGTCCTTTAATTCTGGGGCTGTGCCCTCTGGTCCTACTCTCCCACTAGTCGAAACATCCTCTACACATCCACTCATTCACTCTATGCAAGTCTTTCACTGTTCGGTAAGTTCCAATGAGGTCCCCCCCCCCCACCATCATTCTAAACTCCAGGGTGTATATGCCCAGGGCCAGCTAAGACTCCTCACAAATCAACACACTCACTCCTGATATCCTACCTGGCTCTCTCTAGAGTTAGATAGAGCTCTAGGGGCGAGTGGAATCAAGGGATATGGGGAGAAGGCAGGCACGGGTTACTGATTGTAGACGATCAGCCGAGATCACAATGAATGGCGGTGCGTACAGGCTCGAAGGGCCAAATGGCACCTATTTTCTATAGAAATATAGAAAATAGGTGCAGGAGGAGGCCATTCGGCCCTTCGAGCCTGTACGCACCGCCATTCATTGTGATCACGGCTGATCATCCACAATCAATAACCCGTGCCTGCCTTCTCCCTTGATTCCACTAGCCCCTGGAGCTCTATCTAATTATCTCTTCAATCCATCCAGTGAATTGGCCTCCACTGCCCTCTGTGGCAGAGAATTCCACAAATTCACAACTCTCTGGGTGAAAAAGTTCCTTCTCACCTCACTTTTAAATGGCCTCCCCTTTATTCTAAGACTGTGTGGCCCCTGGTTCTGGACTCGCCCAACATTGGGAACATTTTTCCTGCGTCTAGCTTGTCCAGTCCTTTTATAATTTTATACGTCTCTATAAGATCCCCTCTCATCCTTCTAAACCCCAGTGAATACAAGCCCAGTCTTTCCAATCTCTCCTCGTATGACAGTCCCGCCATCCCAAGGATCAATCTCGTGAACCTACGCTGCACTGCCTCAATTGCAAGGACGTCCTTCCTCAAATTAGGAGACCAAAACTGTGCCAGTACTCCAGGTGTGGTCTCACCAGGGCCCTGTACAACTGCAGAAGGGCCTCTTTACTCCAATGTTGCTGTGTTTCTCCCTCTCTGATTGTGGTGCATAAACTGACCTCCTCTCCCTGCACGTGATCTACTTGCCTCTGGTCTCGGCACATCCATCAAACGCCTGTGAATTACCTGCTTTAGTTGTCTTGAGAGATCGTGAGATAGATGTGGCACCACACCTAACCAAGGCATTCACCTGACCTGCCACAACTTGTTTACCGCCCCCATGCCCAAGCTGGATAATTGCAGCTCTATTCTCTCTGTTGTGTAAGGGGTAATTCAGCAATGGGTGGCTGCTGCTGCTGCTGTAAACTCTGGCACCAACCCGTGTACATAGCCATCGTTCTATTGTCCTGTTCCCACCCATCCCGCACTGCTAACTAGCCCTCCCTCCTGGGCTCACAGCTCACACCCCACCCCCCCCTAACCCCCTGGTGTTGTCTAGTATACTTTAGTTCAGAGACACAGGCCTTTCGGCCCACCGTGTCCACGCTGACCAGCGGCCCCTGCACGCACCAGGGACAATTTACATTTACACCAAGCCGGTTAACCTATAAACCTTCAGGAAGGAACTGCAGATATATAAGAAAATAACAGGTTGGGTCTTTATTCTTTGGAGCGTAGAAGGTTGAGGGGGGACTTGATAGAGGTTTTTAAAATTTTGAGAGGGACGGACAGAGTTGACGTGGGTAGGCTTTTCCCTTTGAGAGTGGGGAAGATTCCAACACGGGGACATAACTTCAGAATTGAGGGACAAAGGTTTAGGGGTAACATGAGGGGGGAACTTCTTTACTCAGAGGGTTGTGGCTGTATGGAATGGGCTTCCGGTGGAAGTGGTGGAGGCAGGCTCGATTTTATTATTTAAGAGTAAATTGGATAGGTATATGGATAGGAGGGGATTGGAGGGTTATGGTCTGAGAGCAGGTAGATGAGACTAGGTCAGGGAGAATGGTCGGCGTGGACTGGTAGGGGCCGGACAGGCCTGTTTCCATGCTGTAGTTGTTATATATTGTTATATATAATATATATATATTTATATATAACTGCAGATGCTGGTACAAATCGATTTATTCACAAAATGCTGGAGTAACTCAGCAGGTCAGGAAGCATCTCGGGAGAGAAGGAATGGGTGACGTTTCGGGTCGAGACCCTTCTTCAGACTGAAGAATTGCAGCTCTTTGCAGATGCAGGTTCCAACCGTAAAATGCCGGAGTAACTCAGCGGGTCGGGCAGTATCTCTGGAGAGAAGGAACGGGCGACTTTTCGGGGTCGAGTCCCTTCTTCAGACTGAGAGTGAGGGGAGAGGGAGACACAGAGATAAGGAAGTGTAAGGTGTGAAAACAGGGCAAAGGGGATCAGATCCAGGACAATGGAGAATAGATCGTTGTTAGAAACAGAAAATAGATGCAGGAGGCCATTCGGCCCTTCGAGCCTGTACGCACCGCCATTCAATATGATCATGGCTGATCATCCAACTCAGTATCCCGTACCTGCCTTCTCTCCATACCCCCTGATCCCTTTAGCCACAAGGGCCACATCTAACTCCCTCTTAAATATAGCCAATGAACTGGCCTCAACTACCTTCTGTGGCAGAGAATTCCACAGATTCACCACTCTCTGGGTGAAGAAATGTTTTCTCATCTCGGTCCTAAAAGACTTCCCCCTTATCCTTAAACTGTGACCCCTTGTTCTGGACTTCCCCAACATCGGGAACAATCTTCCTGCATCTAGCCTGTCCAACCCCTTAAGAATTTGATATGTTTCTATAAGATCCCCCCTCAGTCTTCTAAATTCCAGCAAGTACAAGCCGAGTCTATCCAGTCTTTCTTCACATGAAAGTCCTGCCATCCCAGGGATCAATCTGGTGAACCTTCTCTGTACTCCCTCTAAGGTTAGCTGGAAGAAGTTCTTCAAAGTAGACATACCTTGAGAGGTTTCGCAGTGGAGCGGACTAAATAGGAAAGAACCGCAGATGCTGGTTTAAAACCGAAGGTAGACACAAAGTGCTGGAGTAACTCAGCGGGACGGGCAGCATCTCTGGAGAGAAGGAAGGGGTGACGTTTCGAGTCGAGGCCCTTCTTCAGACTGGTCAGAGAGATATAGACGGTGATGTGGAGAAATAAAAAACAATGGATGGAAGATGCAAAGAAGTAACGATGATAAAGGAAACAGGCCATTGTTGGCTGTTTGCCGGGTGAGAACGAGAAGCTGGTGTGACTTGGGTGGGGAGGGACGGAGAGAGAGGGAATGCCGGGGCTACCTGACGTGAGAGAAATCAATGTTCATACCGCTGGGG
>NC_135996.1:3270798-3363570 GCF_053455715.1 Rhinoraja longicauda
TCTATATTTATGTGCTTATTTATTAATTTATTCAAGACAGCTTTTCTCCCTTCCTGCTGTGTATATCTGTTACACATAGAAAATGAAAGAAACTCTTCAATGTTCAGGGACAGGCATTAAAAAAGACCAACGTACATGACATGCAATAAAATTATTTTTCTGTTTAATCTGCAGCTTTGAGAAAATTCGACCGCAGTTAATGTTTAATTCCTCGGATTTCCAGACTGGAGTTTAGTGGTTACTAAATAACCAACAGTTGACAGGCCGTTTAGAAATACTGTGTATATGTCAGTGGTGGGTCTGACGCACACTTCAGACACATGTTGTTGTGTCTGGAGGGGAGGGATAGTACATTTGAGGACAGTGAAGCACCTGCCGGACATTTGCAATGGAGATTAACGATACCCCCTACGTCATTAGTGATACGACCACCTTATGGCTACAGTTGTGCAGAGAGTGATACATTCTAGGAGCAGAATTAGGCAATTCAGCCCATCAAGTCTACTCTGCCATTTGATCTTGGCTGATCTATCTGTCCCTCAACGCCGGACTCGCTAATCAACTTTGAGTGTCTCACTCACCCACTCTACCCACCCACCGGTAAGAGGATGCTCTTAATGTATAGGATCTTCATAGGATGCACACGGGCTACAGGTTCAAGGGGGTGCGGTCAGCCCTCCCTGGTGTGAGGGAGTGGTGTCCGGGTGTAGGTGTGTCCGCCGCCTCTCATCCTGGGTGTCGGCTGGGCTGTGACAGAGCTTGTGTCTGTCCAAGTGCTCCAGCTTTGGGGGAGTGCGGAGCATCCGAATCAGCACCTAGATGTGTCGACGGTGGATAGGGTGAAGCATCAGCCCCCGGTTGCGAGCAGGTCTCTGGCGAGTGTCCGTAACGAATCGCACCCGTTGCCCGAGCACCGGCCTACCTGCACCTGGAGATGGGCCAGTTCGAGCTGCAGCCTGCCGAATTCACATCATTCCTTGATATCTTTCCCTCTCTGTTAAAATGATCTTCTCTGGGTTTCGTCTCCCCTCACCCTGCGTAATAACTGTGACCATCTACGCTCTCCATTATTGACATAATTTTATAATCCATAGTCAGGCCACCCTCTGCATTCTGTGCTCCAGGAAAATCAAACCCACCCGATCGAATCTGTCTTCTAACTAACGCTATACATTCCAGGTAACATCCTGGTGGATCTGTTCTGCGCTGCCTCAGGCGATTGGACATCATTTCCATGAGATGGTGGCCAGGACGACATAAAAGAACGCCACGGGTGTTTGAAGTACAATTCAGGAGAAGAGTATGCTTGGAGCAATAGTTAAACAAGGGTCTGTTTCCGTGCTGCATGACTCTATGACTCTATGACAGGTTGAAACTTCGAGATGGGATAGTGGTCCTTGCGGGAGGGACATCCCAGACGGACCAGTCACAAATAGGATATTGGACAAACCTTCTGGGCATGGTCATGCCAGACGGGACACTTTCAAGAAGCAGGTCTGAACTGCGGAGGGAGGTAAGACGATTAGTCCCAGGGCGGAGTTCACCGGAGATTGGATCCCACTGCAGAGAGAGAAGGAGAAGGTTTGGTCCGAGGGCGGAGTTCATCCTAGACTGGTCTGCACTGCGGAGGGAGATGGGACGATTAATCCCAGAGCGACATTTACCCTCGACCAGTGCCCACTGCGGAGGGTCGGGACGATTGGTCTCAGGGCGGAGTTTCCCTCGACCAGTGCCCACTGCGGAGGGAGTCGGGGCGATTGGTCCCAGGGCGGAGTTTCCCTCGACCAGTGCCCACTGCGGAGGGAGTCGGGACGATTGGTCCCAGGGCGGAGTTTACCCCAGACCCGTCCCCCACTGCGGAGGGAGAGGGGACGATTGGGTAAATGTGACAGGTCTCGCTGTGCGGGCTGGAGGTCCCGGAGCGGGGCCGTCGATGGGATCACCTGCCCGCGACTGACACCTGGACGATCCGGTGGAGAAGGTCAGGAGCCGCAGCCGGGAGCGGAGAGACTGCGGCCGACTTTGGGATGCGCTCAGGGCGCGGATTTATTAATGAGCAGAAACACTGTGGTGAGCGGATATTTCACCGCACCCTTCACCTGCTCCCTGAACTTGGACTGGGTCACCGCATAAATGAATGTGTTCGTGCAGCAGCTGAGATTCTTCAGCAAAACCCCGACGTTGAAAAAGATCCAGTCAGATTCAGTCCGATCAGTTCCAATTCCTGCGATCTGATAATAATAATAATAATAATAATAATAATAATATTTTATTTATATAGCGCTTTTCATATACTCAAAGACGCTTTACAGAGATTTTGAGAACATAGGGAAATTAATAAATAGATAAATAAGTAAATAAATAAATGAACAGAGAAAGGAGACAGTAGGTGAGGTGACCTTCAGTGGTTGAAGGCAGTACTGAACAGGTGAGACTTCAGCGATGTTTTGAATGTGGTGAGTGTGGGGGAGTCTCTAACGGTTTGGGGTAGTGAGTTCCATAGGGTGGGAGCAGCGATGGAGACGAAGTTTACAACTAGCGTCAGCCAAAGGAGGATGAAACTGCCGGAGATGGTGAAAAGTAAAACCACAGACCTCCTCCTGCTCTCCATCTCCGGGTCACTGCGGTTCTCCCCCTTGCTCTGACCCCTCAGCCCCTGACGGACCCGACTGGCCACTAAAATGTGCCGGACTGTCAGAGCGTTGAGCAGCAGGATCACAGCGAAAGGGAGGAGCGGAGTTATAACCGTGTCGAGCCAATCAAATGCCACCCACCCGGGGTCAGTGTAATAATTTTTCACCCTGCGACACCCCCAAGGGACATTGTCGACCATTTTCCAGGGTTCCCGTGTGATGTAGCGGGGAACGTTTTTCAGACACAGCAGAACGCCGGCTGTTGTGAGAACCGCAGCCGCAGTTTTCCCGGTGCAATATTTTGTTTTCAGCTTCTGGCGACAAACCGATCAAAGGTGAAAGTGACGGTGAACCAGACAGAACAATCTGTGGCTGCAGACTTCAGCACATCGAAAACACTGCACACAGGGGTGATGGACAGGATACTCCAAGGAAAGAAATGATATCGGAGCCGAAACAAAATGACACCGGTGATCAGGGTGAGTAGATCGGCCGCTGCCATGGCCACCAGGTAGCGAGTGGTGCAGGTGGAGAGGCCGCACTTTCCCCGGGACAGGATCACAATCGCCACTAAATTCACTGCAGAAAGAGAAGGGAACGGACACTGGACATTATAGAACACGCTCTGAACACCGGCTCGACTTTCATCTACACATCAGGAATTTTGCAGTCGGTGCGTGGCTGCAAGTTTAACAATGCCCGACCCAGCCCCGACTATGCCCTGCTTGAGGGGAGAAGAGATAAAGGGACGGGCGGAGTAAAGGACGGGGAGGGAACGAGCAGCCACCCGCTACAATAAATAGGCAGAATGATCTTTTCTATGGTTAACCCTGCTCACAGTCTCTGATGGGGCCGGTTTCACAGACTTAACCGTGACCGGCCGCGTTTAACCAGGGCTCTGGGATCTAATGGGAACGATGAGGGTTCCAGAGAGAAAGCAGGGACAACTTAGAGCAGAGTGGCTCCGTTAATGGATTCATTCCACAATGAGTTCAGTTCAGTAACAACACACGGCGGTAGATCCGCGGCTACTGGTTCAGGAGATCGATCCAATTATTGACCGACAGGCGGTGGAATCCGTTTGTGACAGACTCCTGAAGAGCGGCTGTTCACTCTCATAGAATAGCTCAGAAAAACACTGAACTTCACAATGTAAACCCCTCCCAGTCACACGGTTTCGGAGAGCTGCCTGTCCCGAGCACTGGGACAACTCTGGGCAAGGTCCCACTGAAGGCTCGAACAACATTCTGGTGTGTCCCGGCAGTGTGAGAAAAAAGGGTTAGTTTCGGCTGTCTGAAAATAAGAAAAGTCACAGCGTTAATTCAAAAATATTTCACTGAGAAGATTGATATACTTCACATATTCTTGTACGACGATCATCAGTTGGGAAGCGTGCGATGATCAGAATCAGGTCAACACCGGTTAACACGCGGAGTTATAAAACTTGAATTGTTATCCTCACTTACCAGGGATTCCAACGGCAGCAATGATCACGTACAAGATTTTCTCCACACGCAGATATTCCCTATACATTTCCCCCATTTTCTCTGCCCAGCGACGTGTCCCCGTGAATTACTGATAATCTCCCGGAATGAAATGCTGGGGCAGAATATTCCCGGAGATTTTATACCATTTTCCGTCTCCACCGGGACAGTGAAGTTTCAAGAGAATTAAAAAATAGAGATTTTGAAATTATTCACAAATAGATGACATCAGCCAAGTGAAATCCCTACTGAGATAGGTTATGATTTATTCAGGGAATTGATGCAAAGACTGGGAATGGTGGCGATACTGACGGATAGAAATTGTGAGCGACATTGTTCCCGCAAAGGGGATATTGTTTCAAAATCCATCAGGTCCAGCTCTCCACATCATGTTGCTTATCTGATTCCGGTCTATCCACTTCATTCAGCAAGACAATCCCAAATTCCAGGGACCCTCTCGGGATTTCTGGTGTCGAGTTTGAAGGCGGACTAGACGGTCTTTGTCCACAATTTGATGAATTAGTTCGAAAGATCGTCTCAGATGTCCCTTCCACTATGCTTCACCGCTCAATATGATCGCGGCGCATCTGACTGTAACCTCAACCCCACACACCCGGCGACCCCGGTAACCGTTCAGTCCTTGCTTGCTTGGGATGGATCTGACTTTGCCCAGGGACAATAACATTCTCTGCCTTCATCACCTCTGCGGAGGAACGACACAAAGACTCACGACTCTCAGAGAACAGAAACATTTCCATCTCAGAATTGTCCGAAACGTCGAACAAACGGCGAACGATGCAGCATCTCTCCCTCCTCTCTTTCTCTCTCCCTCCATCCTTACAGCTTTCACTCTCTCTCTGTACTGTTACTCTCTCTCCTACCCTCTCTTTTCTCTCTCTCTGCGCCGCCCTCTCTCGGTCAACCATTCTCCCCTTACCCCTCCCTCCCCTCTCGCTCTCACTGCATTTTTCCCTCTTTCTCTGTATCTCTCTGACCGCCCCTCTCTCCCTTTTGCCAACCTTCTCGCTCTGAAGTCCACTCTCTCTTCATCTTCCCACTCTCCCTTTGATAGTTCCCTCTCCCTCCATCTCTTCCCCTTTTGTCTTTTCTGCTATCTCTCCCTTTCATCTTTATACAGCGCAACTCTCGCCCTTTTTCCCAACTGTCCTCCTGCTCGCCCTCACTTCTCCCTTCAACGCTTTTTCTTGGAAACCGTTAGCCACCATGGGATGTAACAGCTATCCCCAAACCCCTCCCGTCAAGCTCCAGCAGCTCTTCCAGGTGAGACAGATGTTCACCTGCACCTGCTTTAATCTCATCTGCTGCATTCGCTGTTCCAGATATGTCCTCCTTTACTTCGTCGTGGTCAAGCGGAGACTCGGCCACCGTTTCGACGAACAGTTCCCCTCGTTCCGCCAAGGCCTGCAAGATCTCCCCGTTGCTAACCATTGTAACTCCCCTTCCCACGCTGACCATTCTGTCCTGGACCCCCTCCATTGCCTAAGCGAATCTGCATGCAAACTGAGAGAACGTCACTTCGTATTCCGCTTTGGTACCTTACAACCCAATGGTATGAACTGAATTAACCAATGTTAGGTAAATAAAGTGCAAATGCCCACTTTCCACGTGCCTCACCCGGACTGGCACCTGTTCATCACTTCTACCTCCCCTTCCACCGATATTCCTTCCTCTCTCTTTATAGTTCCATCCTCTGCAACCTTTATCTCACATCTTTTATCTTTTAATCTCTGGTCTCAACCACCTGACCATGAAAACCCTATTCACCTGCATCCGCTCATCATTCAACTCGCTTTGTCCTCAGAATTGTCCTAAATTCGAACAAACTGCGAATGTCGCAGCACTTCTCCTTCCTCCCTCTCTCTCGCCCCCCATCCTTCCTGCTGTCCTCTCTCTGAACTGTTACTCTCTCCCCTACACTCTCTATTCGCCCTCTCTGCGCCGCCTGTTGTACTTCGTGGTCCTGTATCTGTTATATCGTTGTTATTACAGTGGAATGACCACAAGTGCACGTATTTAGGGGATTGAAAGCCGAGCATAAATCCAGGCTCAGTTTATTTCACCGACACCTGGAACCAGAGTGCCTGCCCATATTACGTCATTCCCACATATACATGTTGCTCCAGGTAGGCGGGACATTGACCAGAGTGACGGGTCACTCAGCCAATAGGGATGGGGCAGGGGCGGGTCCGCGGCCCCTGATTGGGCGGAGTGATGCGAGGTGTCCGGGATTGGCGGCTGAGCGACGAGTGACTCGGCCAATAGGGAAGGATCTGGGGCGGGTCCGCGGCCGTTGAATGGACGTCCCGTCCCGGTGGGCGGGACTGGTTTGCGAATGACGGGCCACTCGGCCAACAGGGAAGGAGCTGAATGGCCGATGAATGTGACAGGTAGGCGGGATATTGACCCGAGTGACGGGTTACTCAGCCAATAGAGGTGGAGCACGGGGCGGGTCCGCGGCCGCTGAATCGACGGTGACCGTTACCGGTGGGCGGGACATTGATCCGAGTGACGGGTTTCTTGGCCAATAGGGAAGGTCCCATGGGCGGGTCCGCGGCCGGTGGGCGGGACTGCTTCGCGAGTGATAGGAAGCTTCGCCAATAGGAAAGGGTCTGGGGCGGGTCCGCGGCCGTTGATTGGACGACGAGTGACCGGTGGGCGGGATATTGACCCGAGTGACGGGTCACTTGGCCAATAGTGAAGGATCTATGGCGGGTCCGCGGCCGCTGAATGGACGGGTCACTCAGCTAATGGGGAAGGGAGTGACCGCGAGGGGCGGGCTTTCTGGCGGGTCCGCGGCCGCTGATTGGGCGGAGTTCGGCCGGTGGGCGGGACTTTGACCCGAGTGACGGGACACTAGACCAATGGGGATGGAGAGACGACAAGCAACACCCCCGCACCCATCAAGGAATGACAACTGAATGTAACGGTAAATATTTTTATTACTGTCAACATTGTTACAAGTTACTAGTATTAGTATTATTATTACTATTATTATTAGTATTATTATTAGTATTATTATTATTAGTAGTATTATTGTTACTATTATTAGTATTATTATTATTAGTATTATTACTGTTATTACTATTATTAGTATTATTATTATTAGTATTATTATTATTACTATTATTAGTAGTATTATTATTGCTATTATTACTATTATTATTAGTATTATTGTTACTATTATTATTATTATTATTATTATTAGTAGTATTATTATTACTATTATTAGTATTATTATTATTACTATTATTACTATTGTTATTAGTATTATTATTACTATTCCAAAAAAACCCCAACTAATACATATTTGCAGCTAAACTGAAAGTTTTTTGTATTCTCAGCTTCTCCATGCCCCAGCTTCTCTCGTGCTTATAGATCGAAGTGATGGAGCGGGGTCTCCAGGTGCTAAAACCAATGGCAATGGATTGCAACCGGATACTTTGTCTTACAGTCTCTTTATGCACGACTGTCCGTTTTGGAGTGGGGCGGTGGAAGATGGCAGGTTTCCTCTTTGGATATTCAAGGGTGATGGAGCTGTCATCTACCGGCCTTGGAAGGGGAGCGCTCTTGACACTGCTCTCCCCGACAGTTGTTGTGTCTGTGTCGGGCACAGTCCCTTCCAGTTGCTCCACGCTGTCACCTTGCTTACCAGGCTGCAGTATTGCCTCGGCAGAATGTTCTTTCCCTTCTCTCATCTGCCTCAGTTCTGCAACAGGATAGTGGACACCAAATGACAGAGAGCCTTTCTCAGGCTGACCCTCTGCCATTGCCTTAGATGGTCCTGCCACCTCCTGAGGCAGTTTCGCCTCGTCTCCACCAGCAGCGATTCCTCCACTCTCCAAATCATGGATTATTACTGCTGGAGTGGTGTTGTGCTGGCCATTACTTGCACCCGGTTTGTCTTCCTCGTTGTCAGCGTGTGCGGTTCCTTCACCTTCACAGCGGTCACCTGGTCCGCAGTCCTGAGGATTTCTGAATCCGTTCATTATGTAAGTGAACCACGAGGAAAACATCTACAGTGACACTCAGAGGAGACGGAGCTGTGTCTGAGTGAAGGATCTTCAGCGGTTGCTGTTATTTATTGGTTGGGGAACAATTCCATTGTGATGAAGTTCCACGTCGACAATGGTCACCGTGGTGAAAACCGCAGAACAAAAGCAGTGCAACAACTGCCATCCTTTCGGTGGTCAATGGTCACAATGAGCAGATGATGCAAAACCATAGAGACTGAACTCAAAAGAAAAGATCGGTTTACTGAAGTTATAATGAACATCACAAAGTGTTTCAAAAGCAACCAAAGGAACAGCTATGAAATAAACGATGAATATTTGGAACTGCTGCTTAGTTCATGGGTTCTTTTTAAAAAAAGAATCAGATTTGCAACAGCTGCAGTTTTTTTTGGAAAATCCCCCCCCTCCCGCTCATTCCCTTCCCATTGGTCTAGCGACCCGTCACTCGAGTCAAAGTCCCGCCCACACGCCTCAGAGTGAACAATCAACGGCAGCGGTCCTGCCCCAGCTCCTCCCTTCTCCATTGGCCGACTGATCTGTCACGCAGGTCAATGTCCCGCCCTCCGATCAGGCGCCGGCCATTCAGCGGCCGCGACCCGGTATAGCTCCATCTCTATTGGTCGAGTGACCCGTCACTCAGCTACCAATCCCACCCACCTGGCATCACTCCGTCTAATCAGCGGCCGCGGACACGTCCAAGATCCTTCCTTATTGGCTGAGTAACCCGTCCCTCGCAGTGTAGTCCCGCCCAGTCCTCCCAATCAGCGGCCACGGACCCGCCCCCAGATCCTTCCCCATTGGCCAAGTAACCCGTTACTCGCGTACCAGTCCCGCCCACCGGCCTCAGTGGGTGCAGGGACTTGCCAGACTGCCAGAGGGCGCTGCGCGTATCGCTGACAGACAGCCAGGTGTGGGCTGTTGTCCCAGAACATCTGCCTGACCCCGCTGTGACCTTTTGGCGGGCCACTGATGTCCACTGATGTCAATCGGCGTCCATTTTGAAAGCCGCTACATAGAAACATAGAAACATAGGTGCAGGATTAGGCCATTCGGCCCTTCGAGCCTGTACGCACCGCCATTCAATATGATCATGGCTGATCATCCAACTCAGTATCCCGTACCTGCCTTCTCTCCATACCCCCTGATCCCTTTAGCCACAAGAGCCACATCTAACTCCCTCTTAAATATAGCCAATGAACTTGCCTCAACTACCTTCTGTGGCAGAGAATTCCACAGATTCACCACTCTCTGTGTGAAAAAAAACTTTCTCATCTCGGTCCTAAAAGACTTCCCCCTTATCCTTAAACTGTGACCCCTTGTTCTGAACTTCCCCAACATCGGCAACAATCTTCATGCATCTAGCCTGTCCAACCCCTTAAGAATTTTGTAAGTTTCTATAAGATCCCCCCTCAATCTTCTAAATTCCAGCGAGTACAAGACGAGTCTATCCAGTCTTTCTTCACATGAAAGTCCTGCCATCCCAGGGATCAATCTGGTGAACCTTCTCTGTACTCCCTCTATGGCAAGAATGTCTTTCCTCAGATTACTTTCAATGACTGGTGTACCACGACACCCAGGTCTCGTTGCATCTCCCCTTTTCCTAATCGGCCACCATTCAGATAATAAAGCCCGGGAAGTTTTTGGCGCGTGTTTTTTTGAGTATATGAATCTTATCTGATTTTAATTGATGCTTATTGTGCATATTAATTGTCTTTAAGAATATAACCATAATTTTTCTGGCAGTCTAGCAGAAAAAATGATATTTGATGCGAAAACAAAACTGAATTTGCGAGGGACAGCATTTTGGCGGCATCCTGGGAGCTGCCCCCAGCAACCAAGTCAAGTCAAGTCAAGTCAAGTTTATTTGTCACATACATATATGTATATAAATATGATATGATATGACTTGGATGAAGGGATTAATAGTACCATTAGCAAATTTGCAGATGACACAAAGCAGATGACACAAAGGCAGTTTGAGCTGTGAGGAAGATGCTATGAGGTTGCAGGGTGACTTGGACAGGTTGTGTGAGTGGGCGGATGCATGGCAGATGCAGTTTAATGTGGATAAGTGTGAGGTTATCCACTTTGGTGGTAAGCATAGGAAGGCAGAGTATTACCTGAATGGTGTCAAGTTAGGAAAAGGGGACGTGCAACGAGATCTGGGTGTCCTAGTGCATCAGTCACTGAAAGGAAGCATGCAGGTACAGCAGGCAGTGAAGTATAGGAGCAAAGAGGTCCTTCTGCAGTTGTACAGAGCCCTAGTGAGACCGCACCTGGAGTACTGTGTGCAGTTTTGGTTTCCAAATTTGAGGAAGGATATTCTTGCTAGGTTGAAGCGTAGGTTTACCAGGTTAATTCCCGCAATGGCGGGACTGTCATATGTTGAAAGACTGGAGCAACCGGGCTTGTATACACTGGGATTTAGAAGGATGAGAGGGGATCTTATTGAAACATATAAGATTATTAAGGGGTTGGACACGTTAGAGGCAGGAAACATGTTCCCAATGTTGGGGGAGTCCAGAACCAGCGGCCACAGTTTAAGAATAAGGGGTCGGCCATTTAGAACGGAGATGAGGAAAAATGTTTTCAGTCAGAGAGTTGTGAACCTGTGGAATTCTCTGCCTCAGAAGGCAGTGGAGGCCAGTTCTCTGAATGCATTCAAGAGAGAGCTAGATAGAGCTCTTAAGGATAGCGGAGTCAGGGGGTATGGGGAGAAGGCAGGAACGGGGTACTGATTGAGAATGATCAGCCATGATCACATTGAATGATGGTGCTGGCTCGAGGGGCCGAATGGCCTCCTCCTGCACCTATTGTCTATTGCCTGTTGATACTGGGACATGGAAACGTGACATAGACACCCAAAAATTAATTGTTGCACAAACCAATGCAAACACATTTATTTACAAGTTTGACAACCGTCTGACTCTATCAAAAAGAAAGAAGATAGTTCCACAACCACAAGTAGTCTTTTCAGGTAATTTACTATTTACCACACAAGTATTAATGTATGTAACATGGTGTCTCAATGGCATTTGATTGCAAAGGTAGAACTTCTTTTTTCTAATTCATTAAAGTGTAGTTATACATCCTATCCATGGCGGTCCACAATCAAATTGGACAGTAAATGTCTAACCTAATTATGGCTGTGTAATACTAGATTGATTAGAGGACACCATTACGTACATTATCTATGCAAGGAAAGATTAAGTTTAGTTCCATTTCTGCATGCAGTACATCAAATAACCATTTAATATTCACTTTAGAGCAATGTTCTCCTCTCAACTGTTGGCTTTTTAAATAGTAATACTTTCCAGTTTTAGAATAACAGTTTGTTTGATGGCAATATCACGTACGTAACGTGGACACCAAAATGTGGCGTACAATGGTGTGTGTAAAATTCAATTCATAATATGGAAGAATGAATTTACGTAATATAAAATGGAGTTGTCTACTGATTAACCTTCTTAATATTACAGTGCAGGAGTGGCAAGAACTTATTATTGTTTGTCTTTGGATTGTATTCCTGGTCATATTGAACTACCTGCTACATCACATAGAGGTATAGATTGGCCACGAGGGTAAAACAGGGCATCGGCACGCTTATTTACCGCTGTTGTATTGTTTACCCAATGTATAACCTGGCGCAAACATTGCCGCGGCAGTAACTAAGCGTGCCGAAGCCCTGCCGATGATAGCCAGTTTTAGATTTAGATTTTTAGATTTAGAGATACAGCGCGGAAACAGGCCCTTCGGCCCACCGGGTCCGTGCCGCCCAGCGATCCCCGCACATTAACACTATCCTACACACACTAGGGATAATTTCTACATTCACCCAGCCAATTAACCTACAAACCTGCACGTCTTTGGAGTGTGGGAGGAAACCGAAGATCTCGGAGAAAACCCACGCAGGTCACGGGGAGAACGTGCAAACTCCGTACAGACGGCGCCAGTAGTCAGGATCGAACCTGAGTCTCCGGCGCTGCATTCGCTGTAAGGCAGCAACTCTACCGCTGCGCCACCGTGCCGCCCTAGATCCCTAGATCGACTGACAAATACATTTAAATAAGAATTGAATGTGACTTTGGTCATATACCCGATACCTCACGTACAAATATTACTTAATTGTTACATTACTTATTTTGTAACACCCTAAATACATGTAAAATACAAACAAAATCTTACCTTTCAATACGCCGACAGGATTGTGTCCGATGGGCTGCCTAAATGCTTCAAGTTTATGGGCACTTGACATTTCGGAGGTCCTAACATGGTCCAATAACACAATAGAAAGGAAGGACATTAGCTTGGAGGATGTGGAATTGATATGGATAGAGCTATGAAACACTAAGGGGCAGAAAACGCTAGTGGGAGTTGTGTACAGGCCACCTAGTAGAGTTGGGGATGGCATCAAACAGGAAATTAGAAATGCGTGCAACAAAGGTAAAACAGTTATAATGGGTGACTTCAATCTACATATAGAGTGGGTGAATCAAATTGAGGAAGAGGATTTCTTGGAATGTATACGGGATAGTTTTCTAAGTCAACATGTAAAGGAACCAACGAGAGAGCAGGCTATTCTAGACTGGGTAGTGAGTAATGAGGAAGGGTTAGTTAGCAGTCTTGATGTGCGTGGCCCCTTGGGCAAGAGTGACCATAATATGGTTGAGTTCTTCATTAGGATGGAGAGTGACTTAGTTAATTCATAAACAACGGTTCTGAACTTAAGGAAAGGTAACTTTGAGGGCATGAGACGTGAATTGGCCAAGATTGACTGGCAATTGATTATTAAAGGATTGACGATGGATATGCAATGGAAGGCATTTAAAGACCGCATGGATGAACTACAACAATTGTTCATCCCAGTTTGGCAAAAGAATAAATCAGGGAAGGTAGTGCATCCGTGGCTAACAAGGGAGATTAGGGATAGTATCAAAACAAAAGATGAAGCGTACAAATTTGCAAGAAAAAGCATCCTACCAGAGGACTGGGAGAAATTCAGAGTCCAGCAGAGGAGGACAAAGGGCTTAATTAGGAAAGGGAACATAGATTATGAGAGAAAACTGGCAGGGAACATAAAAACTGACTGCAAAAGCTTTTATAGATATGTGAAGAGAAAAAAATTAGTTAAAACAAATGTAGGTCTCTTGCAGTCAGAAACAGGTGAATTGATCATGGGGAACAAGGACATGGCAGACCAATTGAATAACTACTTTGGTTCTGTCTTCACTAAGGAAGACATAAATAATCTGCCGGAAATAGCAGGGGACCGGGGGTCAAATGAGAGGGAGGAACTGAGTGAAATCCAGGTTAGTCGGGAAGTGGTGTGAGGTAAATTGAATGGATTAAAGGCCGATAAATCCCCAGGGCCAGATAGGCTGCATCCCAGAGTGCTTAAGGAGGTAGCCCCAGAAATAGTGGATGCATTAATGATAATTTTTCAAAACTCTTTGGATTCTGGAGTAGTTCCTGAGGATTGGAGGGTAGCTAATGTAACCCCACTTTTCAAAAAGGGAGGGAGAGAGAAAACGGGGAATTTCAGACCAGTTAGTCTAACATCGGTAGTGGGGAAAATGCTAGAGTCAGTTATTAAAGATGGGATAGCAGCACATTTGGAAAGTGGTGAAATCATTGGACAAAGTCAGCATGGATTTATGAAAGGTAATTCATGTCTGACGAATCTTATAGAATTTTTCGAGGATGTAACTAGTAGAGTGGATAAGGGAGAACCAGTGGATGTGTTATATCTGGACTTCCAGAAGGCTTTCGACAAGGTCCCACATAAGAGATTAGTATGCAAACTTAAAGCACACGGTATTGTGGGTTCAGTATTGAAGTGGATAGAGAACTGGCTGGCAGACAGGAAGCAAAGAGTAGGAATAAACGGGTCCTTTTCAGAATGACAGGCAGTGACTAGTGGGGTACCGCAAGGCTCAGTGCTGGGACCCCAGCTATTTACAATATATATTAATGATTTGGACGAGGGAATTGAATGCAACATCTCCAGGTTTGCGGATGACACGAAGTTGGGGGGCAGTGTTAGCTGTGAAGAGGATGCTAGGAGGCTGCAACGTGACTTGGATAGGTTAGGTGAGTGGGCAAAGGCATGGCAGATGCAGTATAATGTGGATAAATGTGAGGTTATCCACTTTGGTGGCAAGAACAGGAAAGCAGACTATTACCTGAATGGTGGCCGATTAGGAGAAGGGGAGATGCAACAAGACCTGGGTGTCGTGGTACACCAGTCATTGAAAGTAGGCATGCAGGTGCAGCAGGCAGTGAAGAAAGCGAATGGTATGTTGGCATTCATAGCGAGGGGAATTGAGTATAGGAACAGGGAGGTTCTGCTGCAATTGTACAGGGCATTGGTGAGACCACACCTGGAGTATTGCGTACAGTTTTGGTCTCCTAATTTGAGGAAAGACATTCTTGCCATAGATGAAGTACAGAGAAGGTTCACCAGATTGATTCCTGGGATGGCAGGACTTTCATATGAAGAAAGACTGGATAGACTCGGCTTGTACTCGCTGGAATTTAGAAGATTGAGGGGGGATGTTATGGAAACTTACAAAATTCTTAAGGGGTTGGACAGGCTAGATGCAGGAAGATTGTTCCCGATGTTGGGGAAGTCCAGAACAAGGGGTCACAGTTTAAGGATAAGGGGGAAGTCTTTTAGGACCGAGATGAGAACGTTTTTTTTCACACAGAGGGTGGTGAATCTGTGGAATTCTCTGCCACAGAAGGTAGTTGAGGCCAGTTCATTGGCTATATTTAAGAGGGAGTTAGATGTGGCCCTTGTGGCTAAAGGGATCAGGGGTACGGAGAGAAGGCAGGTACAGGATACTGAGTTGGATGATCACCCTTGATCATATTGAATGGCGGTGCAGACTCGAAGGGCCGAATGGCCTACTACTGCACCTATTTTCTATGTTTCTATGTTTCTATGTAACACTGCTGCGCTGGTCAAGAAGGCACAGCAACGACTGTTCTACCTGAGAACACTGAAGAAGTCTGGTCTACCCCAACAGCTGCTAACGACATTCTACCCCTGCACCATAGAGAGCATCCTAACACATGGCATCCCTGTGTGGTATCTCAGCTGCACGGAGGCAGAGAGGAGAGCTCTTCAGCGGGTAATCCATAGAGCTCAGAGGACCATCGGAACACAGCTACCAGCCTTGGAGGGCATCTACAACACACGATGCCTCAGAAAAGCCACCAGCATCCACAAAGACTCTTCACACCCCTGCAACAGTCTGTTCGAACTTATACCATCGGGCAGACGATACAAGGCCTTCTACGCCCGCACCTCCAGACTCAGGAACAGCTTCATCCCCAGGGTCATAGCTGCTATGAACCGGTCCTGCTGAGCCAGATGGTCACATCGCACAGTGAACCGGTACAGACCTACTTGCACTTTATTCTGTTTTAAAACTGTTCCAATTTGTTTCATTGGATTGTTTAAATGAATACTGACTAGCTAATTAATTGATTGCATCGTATGGGAGGAGCGTTCCCAATCTCGTTGTACCCCTGTACAATGACAATAAAGATATATTGTATTGTATTGTAATGTAATTAGGAAGATAATGCTGGACAATTGAACGTCTCCTGTACGTAACCAGCAGACGTTCGGAAGACACGAAGGGACATCAGGCTCCAGCACCATCAGCAGAAAATTGATACACTACACTTCCCCGCGGTTTCGTTCCAGACAGCAATGTTATTGTTTTTATAAGTTGACGGTTCCACCAGGCATGAAAACAGTAGGTGAACGAAGCCTGCTTATGTACGTAACGATTTGGACACGGAGAACAAAGTAGGCACAGTATGTCTCCTTGGCTTTAAAGTATGTTGAGTTAAGAATTGTGGAACATGTGTTTTATTATCTTGTCTTGGGCATCATAGAAACAAATGAATATCGCTCTGATATATATTCTTTTTTACTGATTGCCAACGGCATCTTACGTACGTAACTCTCAGGACACGATGAGTTACATACATGAGGATAGTGTAAGAAAATAACTGCAGATGCTGGTACAAATCGAAGGTATTTATTCACAAAATGCTGGAGTAACTCAGCAGGTCAGGCAGCATCTCAGGAGAGAAGGAATGGGCGGCCTTTCGGGTCGAGACCCCACCTCAGACTGATGTCAGGGGGGTGGGACAAACGTCGCCCATTCCTTCTCTCCCAAGATGCTGCCTAACCTATTGTGTTAACAATACAATACAATACAATACAATATATCTTTATTGTCGTTGTACAGGGGTACAACGAGATTGGGAATGCGCCTCCCATACGATGCAATAATTTAATTAGCGAGTCAGTATTAATTACTAATTTAAACAACCCAACGAAACAAATTAGAACAGTTTTAAAACAGAATAAAGTGCAAGTAGATCTGTGCCGGTTCACTGTGCGATGTGACCATCCGGCTCAGCAGGACCGGTTCATAGCAGCTATGGCCCTGGGAATGAAGCTGTTCCTGAGTCTGGAGGTGCGGGCGTAGAAGGCCTTGTATCGTCTGCCCGATGGAAGGAGTTCGAACAGACTGTTGCAAGGGTGTGAAGAGTCTTTTGTGGATGCTGGTGGCTTTTCTGAGGCATCGTGTGTTGTAGATGCCCTCCAAGGCTGGTAACTGTGTCCCGATGGTCCTCTGAGCTCTATGGACTACCCGCTGAAGAGCTCTCCTCTCTGCCTCCGTGCAGCTGAGGTACCACACAGGGATGCCATGTGTTAGGATGCTCTCTATGGTGCAGCGGTAGAATGTCGTCAACAGAAGATGATACAACGGTAAAATACGATGGAACATGTAAAAAGCGAAGGCATTTCGGGGAAGTACAAATTGAAACTAAATCTAAAACCTACGCAATTGGGATAAACGAGATGGCTTCCCGGCATGCAGATTCATAAAGGACTGTAATCGGACGGCCAACTCGAGTTAAGTTTCAGACTTTTTAGTTTTTTTCATTTTTGTTTGTGTTGTAGAGTTTGTTTCATTAAATAGATGGCATTTAGTAGTTAATTGTCTTTGTCCTTCTTTCACACACATTACAGAGCACAATATTATACATGCAACATGTACAGTGTACATGTCTTCTCGTACATGCGGAATCACAATTTTGTCAATGCGTGTTGTCATGGAAATTGGTCTTCTTTTTAGATTTAGAGATACAGCGCGGAAACAGGCCCTTCGGCCCACCGAGTCCGCGCCGCCCAGCGATCCCCGCTCATTAACATTATCCTACACACACTAGGGACAATTTTTACATTTACCCAGTCAATTAACCTACATACCTGCACGTCTTTGGTGTGTTGGAGGAAACCGAAGATCTCGGAGAAAACCCACGTAGGTCACGGGGAGAACGTTCAAACTCCATACAGACGGCGCCCGTAGTCAGGATCGAACCTGTCTCAGGCGCTGCATTCGCTGTAAGGCAGCAACTCTACCGCTGCGCCACCGTGCCATTTTTGCTACGACTTTGATTTACCATGTCTCTGGAAGGAAGTGGTATTATTCCATGATATATGGCTCAATAGAACATAGGTGCAGGAGTAGGCCATTCGGCCCTTTGAGCCAGCACCGCCATTCAATGTGATCATGGCTGATCGTTCTCAATCAGTACCCCGTTCCTGCCTTCTCCCCATACCCCCTGACTCCGCTATCCTTAAGAGCTCTATCTAGCTCTCTCTTGAATGCATTCAAAGAACTGGCCTCCACTGCCTTCTGAGGCAGAGAATTCCACAGATTCACAACTCTCTGACTGAAAACGTTTTTCCTCATCTCCGTTCTAAATGGCCTACCCCTTATTCTTAAACTGTGGCCGCTGGTTCTGGACTCCCCCAACAGTGGGAACATGTTTCCTGCCTCTAACGTGTCCAACCCCTGAATAATCTTATACGTTTCGATAAGATCCCCTCTCATCCTTTTAAATTCCAGTGTATACAAGCCTAGTCGCTCCAGTCTTTCAAGATATGACAGTCCCGCCATTCCGGGAATTAACCTAGTAAACCTACGCTGCACGCCCTCAATAGCAATACCCTTCCTCAAATTTGGACACCAAAACTGCACACAGTACTCCAGGTGCGGTCTCACTAGGGCCCTGTATAACTGCAGAAGGACCTCTTTGCTCCTATACTCAACTCCTCTTGTTATGAAGGCCAACGTGCCATTGGCTTTCTTCACTGCCTGCTGTACCTGCATGCTTCCTTTCAGTGACTGATGCACTAGGACACCCAGATCTTGTCGTACGTCTCCTTTTCCTAACTTGACACCATTCAGATAATACTCTGCCTTACTATTCTTACCACCAAAGTGGATAACCTCACACTTATCCACATTAAACTGCATCTGGCATGCATCCGCCCACTCACACAACCTGTCCAAGTCACCCTGCAACCTCACAGTTCACACTGCCACCCAGCTTTGTGTCATCTGCAAATTTGCTAATGGTACTTTTAATCCCTTCATCCAAGTTATTAATGTGTTAATGCACCTGCAGTTCCTTCTTACACATGATTACAGAGGAGGGGGGGGGGGATGGGGGGGAGAATGGACGGCGTACTAGCCCGCTCCCCTGGCATACTTACCGGATAGACGGGAGGGGGTTGCAGGGTGGGTGGGGGAGAACCTCTCCCCTCCCGATGCCCACCACCTCCACGCTGAAGGTCATCTGGGCCCGGCCGCGGCCTCCCATCCTCAACCGCCCCTGCGGCCCACAGAACAGCACGTTAATGACGGGCCGAGTGGCCACACGTGCCCTCCCGCGGGGGACCGCACGCCCACCTGATGCCTCCCCCCCCCACCTTCTCCCCGTATCTGCTCCTCACCCCCCCCTCTCCCCACATCCCCCCTCCTTCTCCTCTTCCTCCTCCCTATATCCTCCCCTTGCCCTCCACTCTCTGTTCCCCACATTCCTTACAATGCCGAGGACTATATTCTGCACTCTATATCTTTCCCTTCACTCTCTACCCCTCCTCTTCCCCCTCCTCCGGTCCCTTTCCCCCTTCTCCATCATTTCTCCATCATTTCCCCCTCCTTTATCTCCTTCTCTCCCCCCTTCCTCTGTATCTTCCCCTACAGTACCATATCCCCCCTCCTGTATCTTCCCCTACAGTACCATATCCTCCCCTCCCCCTCCTCTGTATCTTCACTACTGTATCATATCCTCACCTCCCCTCCTCTGTATTTTCTCCCACTGTACCATATCCTCCCCCCTCCTCTGTATCTTCCCCTGCTGTACCATATCCTCCCCCTCTGTATCTTTCTCTACTGTACCATATCCTCTCCCTCCCCCTCCTCTGTATCTTCCCCTACTGGACCATATCCTCCGCCTCCTCTGTATCTTCCCCAACTGTACCATATCCTCCCTTCCTCGAGACCCTCTCCACTCCGCTCCTCCCTCTCCCCCCCCCCTCTCCCCCCCTCTCCCCCCCACCTCAGATCACGGGTCACTCAGCCAATAGAGGCGGGGCTGGGGCGGGCAGCGGCCGCTGATTGGAATGAGTGAGGCTCGTGGGCGGGACTGGTAGCTGAGTGACGGGTCACTCGGTCAATAGGGACGGAGCAAGAGCGAGTCCGCGGCCGTTGAATGGACGGGGCGTGACAGGAAGGCGGGACATTGACCAGAGTGACGGGTCACTCAGCCAATAGAGATGGGGCAGGGGCGGGTCCGCGCCCGCTGATTGGGCGGAGTGATTCGAGGTGTCCGGGATTGGCGGCTGAGCGACGAGTGACTCGGTCAATGGAGAAGGATCTGGGGCGGGTCCGCGGCCGTTGAATGGACGTCCCGTCCCGGTGGGCGGGACTGGTTTGCGAATGACGGGCCACTCGGCCAACAGGGAAGGAGCTGAATGCCCGTTGAATGTGACAGGTAGGCGGGATATTGACCCGAGTGACGAGTTACTCAGCCAATAGAGGTGGAGCAGGGGGCGGGTCCGCGGCCGCTGAATCGACGGTGACCGTTACCGGTGGGCGGGACAATGACCCGAGTGACGGGTTTCTTGGCCAATGGGGAAGGTCCCATGCGTGTGTCCGCGGTCGCTGGTTAGACGTGATGCGAGGTGGGTGGGATTTGCGGCTGAGTGACGGGTTAATTGGCCAATAGCGATGTAGCTGGGGCGGGTCCGCGGCCGCTGACGGGGCGTGCCCGGTGGGCGGGACATTGTCCCGAGTGACGGGTCATTCAGCCAATAGGGGAGGAACCGGGGCGGGTCCGATGCCGGTGGGCGGGACTGCTCCGCGAGTGATAGGAAGATTCGCCAATAGGAATGGATCTGGGGCGGGTCCGCAGCCGTTGATTGGACGACGAGTGACCGGTGGGCGGGATATTGACTCGAGTGACGAGTCACTTGGCCAATAGTGAAGGATCTATGGCGGGTCCGCGGCCGCTGAATGGACGGGTCACTCAGCCAATGGGGAAGGGAGTGACCGCGAGGGGCGGGCTTTCTGACGGGGCCACGGCCGCTGATTGGGCGGAGTTCGGCCGGTGGGCTGGACTTTGACCCGAGTGACGGGACACTGGACCAATGGGGAGGGAGAGACGACAAGCAACACCACCTCACCCATCAAGGAATGACAACTGAATGTAACGGTAAATATTTTTATTACTGTCAACATTGTTACAAGTTACTAGTATTAGTATTATTATTACTATTATTAGTAGTATTATTATTAGTATTATTATTATTAGTAGTATTATTGTTACTATTATTAGTATTATTATTATTAGTATTATTACTGTTATTACTATTATTAGTATTATTATTATTAGTATTATTATTATTACTATTATCAGTAGTATTATTATTGCTATTATTACTATTATTATTAGTATTATTGTTACTATTATTAGTATTATTATTATTAGTATTATTACTGTTATTACTATTATTAGTATTATTATTATTAGCATTATTATTATTACTATTATTAGTAGTATTATTATTGCTATTATTACTATTATTATTAGTATTATTGTTACTATTATTATTATTAGTAGTATTATTATTACTATTATTACTATTGTTATTAGTATTATTATTACTAATCCAAAAAAAAAACCAACTAATACATATTTGCAGCTAAACTGAAAGTTTTTTGTATTCTCAGCTTCTCCATTCCCCAGCTTCTCTCGTGCTTATAGATCGAAGTGATGGAGCCGGGTCTCCAGGTGCTAAAACCAATGGCAATGGATTGCAACCGGATACTTTGTCTTCCAGTCTCTTTAAGCACGACTGTCCGTTTTGGAGTGGGGCGGTGGAAGATGGCAGGTTTCCTCTTTGGATATTCAAGGGTGATGGAGCTGTCATCTACCGGCCTTGGAAGCGGAGCGCTCTCGACACTGCTCTCCCCGACAGTTGTTGTGTCTGTGTCGGGCATAGTCCCTGCCAGTTGCTCCTCGCTGTCGCCTTGCTTACCAGGCTGCAGTATTGCCTCGGCAGAATGTTCTTTCCCTTCTCTCATCCACCTCAGTTCTGCAACAGGATAGTGGACACCAAATGACAGAGAGCCTTTGTCAGGCTGACCCTCTGCCATTGCCTTAGATGGTCCTGCCACCTCCTGAGGCAGTTTTACCTCGTCTCCACCGGCAGCGATTCCTCCACTCTCCAAATCGCGGATTACTGCTGCTGGAGTGGTGTTGTGCTGGCCGTTACTTGCACCCGGTTTGTCTTCCTCGTTGTCATCGTGTGCGGTTCCTTCACCTTCACAGCGGTCACCTGGTCCGCAGTCCTGAGGATTTCTGAATCCGTTCATTATGTAATTGAACCACGAGGAAAACATCTTCAGTGACACTCAGAGGAGACGGAGCTGTGTCTGAGTGAAGGATCTTCAGCGGTTGCTGTTATTTATTGGTTGGGGAACAATTCCATTGTGATGAAGTTCCACCTCGACAATGGTCACCGTGGTGAAAACCTCAGAACAAAAGCAGTGCAACAACTGCCATCCTTTCGGTGGTCAATGGTCACAATGAGCAGATGATGCAAAACCATAGAGACTGAACTCAAAAGAAAAGATCGGGTTACTGAAGTTATAATGAAAATCACAAAGTGTTTCAAAAGCAACCAAAGAAACAGCAAGTTTGAAATAAACGATGAATATTTGGAACTGCTGCTTATTTCTTTTTTTAAAAAGAATCAATTTACAACAGTTGCAGTTTTTAGGGGAAAAACCAGCCCCTCCAGCTCACTCCCTTCCCATTGGTCTAGCGACCCGTCACTCGAATCAAAGTCCCGCCCACACGCCTCAGAGTGAACAATCAACGGCCGCGGTACCGCCCCAGCTCCTCCCTTCTCCATTGGCCGACTGATCTGTCACGCAGGTCAATGTCCCGCCCTCCGATCAGGCGCCGTCCATTCAGCGGCCGCGAACCCGGTCGAGCTCCATCTCTATTGGTCGACTGACCCGTCATTCGGCTACCAATCCCACCCACCTGGCATCACTCCGTCTAATCAGCGGCCGCAGACACGCCCAAGATCCTTCCCTATTGGCTGAGTCCCTCGTAGTATAGTCCCGCCCTGTCCTCCCAATCAGCGGCCGCGAACCCGCACCCAGATCCATCCCCATTGGCCAAGCAACCCGTCACTCGCGGACCAGTCCCGCCCACCGGCCTCAGTGGGTGCAGGGACTTGCCAGACTGCCAGAGGGCGCTGCGCGTGTCGCTGACAGACAGCCAGGTGTGGATCTGTTGTCCCAGAACATCTGCCTGACCCCGCTGTGACCTTTTGGCGGGCCACTGATGTCTATCGGCGTCCATTTTGAAAGCCGCTACATAGAAACATAGAAAATAGGTGCAGGATTAGGCCATTCGGCCCTTCGAGCCTGTACGCACCACCATTCAATGTGATCATGGATGATCATCCAACTCAGTATCCCGTACCTGCCTTCTCTCCATACCCCCTGATCCCTTTAGCCACAAGGGCCACATCTAACTCCCTCTTAAATATAGCCAATGAACTGGCCTCAACTACCTTCTGTGGCAGAGAATTCCACAGATTCACCAACGTTCTCATCTCAGTCCTAAAAGACTTCCCCCTTATCCTTAAACTGTGACCCCCTTGTTCTGGACTTCCCCAACATCGGGAACAATCTTCCTGCATCCAGCCTGTCCAACCCCTTAAGAATTTTGTAAGTTTCTATAAGATCCCCCCTCAATCTTCTAAATTCCAGCGAGTACAAGCCGAGTCTATCCAGTCTTTCTTCATATGAAAGTCCTGCCATCCCAGGAATCAATCTGGTGAACCTTCTCTGTACTCCCTCTATGGCAAGAATGTCTTTCCTCAGATTAGGAGACCAAAACTGTACTCAATACTCCAGGTGTGGTCTCACCAATGCCCTGTACAACTGCAGCAGAACCTCCCTGCTCCTATACTCAAATCCCCTCGTTATGAATGCCAACATACCATTTGCTTTCTTCACTGCCTGCTGCACCTGCATGCCTACTTTCAATGACTGGTGTACCACGACACCCAGGTCTCGTTGCATCTCCCCTTTTCCTAATCGGCCACCATTCAGATAATAAAGCCCGGGAAGTTTTTGGCGCGTGTTTGTTTGAGTATATGAATCTTATCTGATTTTAATTTACGCTTATTTAGACGTGCATATTAATTGTCTTTAAGAATATAACCATAATTTTTCTGGCAGTCTAGCGGAAAAAATGATATTTGATGCGAAAACAAAACTGAATTTGTGAGGGACAGCATTTTGGCGGCATCCTGGGAGCTGCCCCCAGCAACCAAGTCAAGTCAAGTTTATTTGTCACATACATATGTATATAAATATGATATGATATGACTTGGATGAAGGGATTAATAGTACCATTAGCAAATTTGCAGATGACACAAAACTGGGTGGCAGTGTGAACTGTGAGGAAGATGCTATGAGGTTGCAGGGTGACTTGGACAGGTTGTGTGAGTGGGCAGATGCATGGCAGATGCAGTTTAATGTGGATAAGTGTGAGGTTATCCACTTTGGTGGTAAGAATAGGAAGGCAGATTATTATCTGAATGGTGTCAAGTTGGGAAAAGGGGACATGCAACGAGATCTGGGTGTCCTAGTGCATCAGTCACTGAAAGGAAACATCCAGGTACAGCAGGCAGTGAAGAAAGCCAATGAAATGTTGGCCTTCATAACAAGAGGAGTTGAGTATAGGAGCAAAGAGGTCCTTCTGCAGTTGTACAGGGCCCTAGTGAGACCGCACCTGGAGTACTGTGTGCAGTTTTGGTTTCCAAATTTGAGGAAGGATATTCTTGCTAGGTTGAAGCGCAGGTTCACCAGGTTAATTCCCGGAATGGCGGGACTGTCATATGTTGAAAGACTGGAGCGACTGGCCTTGTATCCACTGGAATTTAGAAGGATAAGAGGGGATCTTATTGAAACATATAAGATTATTAAGGGGTTGGACACGTTAGAGGCAGGAAACATGTTCCCAATGTTGGGGGAGTCCAGAACCAGCGGCCACAGTTTAAGAATAAGGGGTAAGCCATTTAGAACGAAGATGAGGAAAAAAAATTTCAGTCAGAGAGTTGTGAATCTGTGGAATTCTCTGCCTCAGAAGGCAGTGGAGGCCAGTTCTCTGAATGCATTCAAGAGAGAGCTAGATAGAGCTCTTAAGGATAGCGGAGTCAGGGGGTATGGGGAGAAGGCAGGAACGGGGTACGGATTGAGAATGATTAGCCATGATCACATTGAATGACGGTGCTGGCTCGAGGGGCCGAATGGCCTCCTCCTACACCTATTGTTTATTGTCTGTTGATACTAGGACATGGAAACGTGACATAGACACCCCAAAATTAATTGTTGCTCAAATCAATGCAAACACATTTATTTACAAGTTTGACAAACGTCTAACTCTATCACAAGTAGTCTTTTCAGGTAATTTAATAGTTACCACACAAGTGTTAATGTATGTCTCAATGGCATTTGATTGCAAAGGTAGAACTTCTTTTCTCTAATTCATTAAAGTGTAGTTATACATCCTATCCGTGGAGGTCCACAATCAAATTCGACAGTAAACTTCTAACCTAATTATGGCTGTGTAACAACACACGATGCCTCAGAAAAGCCACCAGCATCCACAAAGACTCTTCACACCCCTGCAACAGTCTGTTCGAACTCCTTCCATCGGGCAGACGATACAAGGCCTTCTATGCCCGCACCTCCAGACTCAGGAACAGCTTCATCCCCAGGGCCATAGCTGCTATGAACCGGTCCTGCTGAGCCGGATGGCCACAACGCATAGATCAACTTGCACTTTACCCTGTCCAAAACTGTTACAACTGTTCGTTTCGTTGGGTTGCTGCTGTCTAAATTACCTAAATTAGTGCATCGTATGGGAGGCGCATTCCCAATCTCGTTGTACCCCTGGGTACAATGACAATAAAGATATATTGTATTGTATTGTATTGTATTGTTGTAATACTAGATTGATTAGAGGACACCATTACGTACATTATCTATGCAAGGAAAGATTAAGTTTAGTTCCATTTCTGAATGCAGTACATCAAATAACCATTTAATATTCACTTTAGAGCAATTTTCTCCGCTCAATTGTTGGCTTTTTAAATAGTAATACTTTCCAGTTTAAGGATAACAGTTTGTTTGATGGCAATATCACGTACGTAACGAGGACACCAATATGTGGCATACAATGGTGTGTGTAAAATTCGATTCATAATATGGAAGAATGAATTTATGTAATATAAAATGGAGTTGTCTACTGATTAACCTTCTTAATATTACAGTGCAGGAGTGGCAAGAGCTTACTATTGCTTGTCTTTGGATTGTATTACTGCTCATATTGAACTACCTGCTACATCACACAGAGGTATAGATTGACCACGAGGGTAAAACAGGGCATCGGCACGCTTATTTACCGCTGTGCATTGTTTGCCCAATGTATAACCTGGCGCAAACATTGCCGCGGCAGTAACTAAGCGTGCCGAAGCCCTGCCGATGATAGCCAGTTTTAGATTTTTTTAGATTTAGATTTTTACATTTAGAGATACAGCGCGGAAACAGGCCCTTCGGCCCACCGGGTCCGTGCCGCCCAGCGATCCCCACACATTAACACTATCCTACACACACTAGGGACAATTTTTACATTTACCCAGCCAATTAACCTACAAACCTGATCGTCTTTGGAGTGTGGGAGGAAACCGAAGATCTCGGAGAAAACCCACGCAGGCCATGGGGAGAACGTGCAAACTCCGTACAGACGGCGCCGGTAGTCAGGATCGAAGCTGAGTCTCCGGCGCTGCATTCGCTGTAAGGCAGCAACTCTACCGCTGCGCCACCGTGCCGTCCTAGATCCCTAGATCTACTGACAAATACATTTAAACAAGAATTTAATGTGACTTTGGTCATACACCCGATACCTCTCGTACAAATATTACTTAATTGTTACACTACTTATTTTACGAATTAAAGTGGATGAGTGCAAACACCCGACACGTCAAGCGATCTAGAATCATGTTAGGTATGTACAACACCAAAATCAATATGTGGGGCCACATGTCGAACGAAACATCAAAATTCATCCTAGTGTAACCCCCAAAATACATGTAAAATACAAACAAAATCTTACCTTTCAATACGCCGACAGGATTGTGACCGATGGGCTGCGTAAATGCTTCAAGTTTCTGGGCACTCACATTTCGGAGGACCTAACATGGTCCAATAACACAATAGAAAGGAAGGACATTAGCTTGGAGGATGTGGAATCGATATGGGTAGAGCTGCGAAACACTAAGGGGCAGAAAACGATAGTGGGAGTTGTGTATAGGCCACCTAACAGTAATAGTAGAGTTGGGGATGGCATCAAACAGGAAATTAGAAATGCGTGCAACAAAGGTAAAACAGTTATAATGGGTGACTTCAATCTACATATGGATTGGGTGAATCAAATTGGCAGAGGTGCTGAGGAAGTGGATTTCTTGGAATGTATACGGGATAGTTTTCTAAGCCAACATGTAGAGGAACCAACGAGAGAGCAGGCTATTCTAGACTGGGTAGTGAGTAATGAGGAAGGGTTAGTTAGCAGTCTTGATGTGCCTGGCCCCTTGGGCAAGAGTGACCATAATATGGTTGAGTTCTTCATTAGGATGGAGAGTGACTTAGTTAATTCAGAAACAACGGTTCTGAACTTAAGGAGAGGTAACTTTGAGGGCATGAGACGTGAATTAGCCAAGATAGACTGGCAATTGATTCTTAAAGGGTTGACGGTGGATATGCAATGGAAGGCATTTAAAGACCGCATGGATGAACTACAACAATTGTTCATCCCAGTTTGGCAAAAGAATAAATCAGGGAAGGTAGTGCATCCGTGGCTAACAAGGGAGATTAGGGATAGTATCAAAACAAAAGATGAAGTGTACAAATTAGCAAGAAAAAGCATCCTACCAGAGGACTGGGACAAATTCAGTGTCCAGCAGAGGAGGACAAAGGGCTTAATTAGGAAAGGGAAAATAGATTATGAAAGAAAACTGGCAGGGAACATTAAAAACTGACTGCAAAAGCTTTTATAGATATGTGAAGAGAAAAAGATTAGTTAAAACAAATGTAGGTCCCTTGCAGTCAGAAACAGGTGAATTGATCATGGGGAACAAGGACATGGCAGACCAATTGAATAACTAGTTTGGTTCTGTCTTCACTAAGGAAGACATAAATAATCTGCCGGAAATAGCAGGGGACCGGGGGTCAATTGAGAAGGAGGAACTGAATGAAATCCAGGTTAGTCGGGAAGTGGTGTGAGGTAAATTGAATGGATTAAAGGCCGATAAATCCCCAGGGCCAGATATCATATCATATCATATCATATATATACAGCCGGAAACAGGCCTTTTCGGCCCTCCAAGTCCGTGCCGCCCAGCGATCCCCGTACATTAACACTATCCTACACCCACTAGGGACAATTTTTTTTTTTACATTTACCCAGCCAATTAACCTACATACCTGTACGTCTTTGGAGTGTGGGAGGAAACCGAAGATCTCGGAGAAAACCCACGCAGGTCAGGGGGAGAACGTACAAACTCCTTACAGTGCAGCACCCGCAGTCAGGATCGAACCTGAGTCTCCGGCGCTGCATTCGCTGTAAAGCAGCAACTCTACCGCTGCGATAGGCTGCATCCCAGAGTTCTTAAGGAGGTAGCCCCAGAAATAGTGGATGCATTAGTGATAATTTTTCAAAACTCTGGATTCTGGAGTAGTTCCTGAGGATTGGAGGGTAGCTAATGTAACCCCACTTTTCAAAAAGGGAGGGAGAGAGAAAACGGGGAATTATAGACCAGTTAGTCTAACATCGGTAGTGGGGAAAATGCTAGATTCAGTTATTAAAGATGGGATAGCAGCACATTTGGAAAGTGGTGAAATCATTGGACAAAGTCAGCATGGATTTATGAAAATTAAATCATGTCTGACGAATCTTATAGAATTTTTCGAGGATGTAACTAGTAGAGTGGATAAGGGAGAACCAGTGGATGTGTCATATCTGAACTTCCAGAAGGCTTTCGACAAGGTCCCACATAAGAGATTAGTATGCAAACTTAAAGCACACAGTATTGTGGGTTCAGTATTGATGTGGATAGAGAACTGGCTGGCAGACAGGAAGCAAAGAGTAGGAATAAACGGGTCCTTTTCGGAATGACAGGCAGTGACTAGTGGGGTACCGCAAGGCTCAGTGCTGGGACCCCAGCTATTTACAATATATATTAATGATTTGGATGAGGGAATTGAATGCAACATCTCCAAGTTTGCGGATGACACGAAGCTGGAGGGCAGTGTTAGCTGTGAGGAGGATGCTAGGAGGCTGCAACGTGACTTGGATAGGTTAGGTGAGTGGGCAAAGGCATGGCAGATGCAGTATAATGTGGATAAATGTGAGGTTATCCACTTTGGTGGCAAAAACAGGAAAGCAGACTATTACCTGAATGGTGGCCGATTAGGAGAAGGGGAGATGCAACGAGACCTGGGTGTCGTGGTACACCAATAATTGAAGGTAGGCATGCAGGTGCAGCAGGCAGTGAAGAAAGCGAATGGTATGTTGGCATTCATAGCGAGGGGATTTGAGTATAGGAGCAGGGAGGTTCTGCTGCAGTTGTACAGGGCATTGGTGAGACCACACCTGGAGTATTGCGTACAGTTTTGGCCATAGAGGGAGTACAGAGAAGGTTCACCAGATTGATTCCTGGGATGGCAGGACTTTCATATGAAGAAAGACTGGATAGACTCGGTTTGTACTCGCTGGAATTTAGAAGATTGAGGGGGGATCTTATAGAAACTTACAAAATTCTTAAGGGGTTGGACAGGCTGGATGCAGGAAGATTGTTCCCGATGTTGGGGAAGTCCAGAACAAGGGGTCACAGTTTAAGGATAAGGGGGAAGTCTTTTAGGACCAAGATGAGAAAGTTTTTTTTCACACAGAGAGTGGTGAATCTGTGGAATTCTCTGCCACAGAAGGTAGTTGAGGCCAGTTCATTGGCTATATTTAAGAGGGAGTTAGATGTGGCCCTTGTGGCTAAAGGGATCAGGGGGTATGGAGAGAAGGCAGGTACGGGATACTGAGTTGGATGATCAGCCATGATCATATTGAATGGCGGTGCAGACTCGAAGGGCCGAATGGCCTACTCCTGCACCTATTTCCTATGTTCAGCGGGTAGTCCATAGATCTCAGAGGACCATCGGAACACAGCTACTGGCCTTGGAGGGCATCTACAACACACGATGCCTCAGAAAAGCCACCTGCATCCACAAAGACTCCTCACACCCCTGCAACAGTCTGTTCGAACTTCTACCGTCGGGCAGACGATACAAGGCCTTCTACGCCCGCACCTCCAGACTCAGGAACAGCTTCATCCCCAGGGCCATAGCTGCTATGAACCGGTCCTGCTGAGCCAGATGGTCACATCGCACAGTGAACCAGCACAGACTTACTTGCACTTTATTCTGTTTTAAAACTGTTCTAATTTGTTTCATTGGGTTCTTTAAATTAATACTGACTAGCTAATTAATTGATTGCATCGTATGGGAGGCGCATTCCCAATCTCGTTGTACCCCTGTACAATGACAATAAAGATATATTATATTGTATTGTATTGTAATTAGGAAGATAACGCTGGACAATTGAACGTCTCCTGTACGTAACCAGCAGACGTTCGGAAGACACGAAGGGACATCAGGCTCCAGCACCATCAGCAGAAAATTGATACACTACACTTCCCCGCGGTTTCGTTCCAGACAGCAATGTCATTGTTTTTATAAGTTGACGGTTCCACCAGGCATGAAAACAGTAGGTGAACGAAGCCTGCTTATGCACGTAACGATTTGGACACAGAGAACAAAGTAGGCACAGTATGTCTCCTTTGCTTTAAAATATGCCGAGTTAAGAATTGTGGAACACGTGTTTTTTTATCTTGTCTTGGGCATCGTAGAAACAAATGAATATCGCTCTGATATATATTCTTTTTTACTGATTGCCAACGTCATCTTACGTACGTAACTCTCAGGACACGATGAGTTACATACATGAGGATAGTGTAAGAAAATAACTGCAGATGCTGGTACAAATCGAAGGTATTTATTCACAAAATGCTGGAGTAACTCAGCAGGTCAGGCAGCATCTGAGGAGAGAAGGAATGGGCGGCGTTTCGGGTCGAGACCCCACCTCAGACTGATGTCAGGCGGTGGGACAAACGTCGCCCATTCCTTCTCTCCCGAGATGCTGCCTGACCTATTGTGTTAACAATACAATACAATACAATACAATATATCTTTATTGTCGTTGTACAGGGGTACAACGAGATTGAGAATGCGCCTCCCATACAATGCAATAATTTAATTAGCGAGTCAGTATTAATTACTAATTTAAACAACCCAACGAAACAAATTAGAACAGTTTTAAAACAGAATAAAGTGCAAGTAGATCTGTGCCAGTTCACTGTGCGATGTGACCATCCGGCTCAGCAGGACCGGTTCATAGCAGCTATGGCCCTGGGAATGAAGCTGTTCCTGAGTCTGGAGGTGCGGGCGTAGAAGGCCTTGTATCGTCTGCCCGATGGAAGGAGTTCGAACGGACTGTTGCAGGGGTGTGAAGAGTCTTTTGTGGATGCTGGTGGCTTTTCTGAGGCATCGTGTGTTGTAGATGCCCTCCAAGGCTGGTAACTGTGTCCCGATGGTCCTCTGAGCTCTATATAATAATAATAATATTCATTTATTGTCATTGCAACGAGTACAACGAAATTAAAAAACAGCCAATCCTGACGGTGCGTACAAACATATATGCAATAAATGCAAAAACAAATAAATACATAAATACAATTAAATTAAGTACAAGATTTTTTAACGGTGTTGCCTAGTGCACAGGTAGTGTTCAGTTCTCGTATGGCCCTGGGGTAAAAACTGTTCTTAAGTCTGTTTGTTCGGGATTTGATTGACCTGAAACGTCGACCAGAGGGCAGATGAACAAACAGACGGTGGCCGGGGTGGGATGGATCTTTTATTATTTTGCCTGCTCTACTGAGGCAGCGCAGGCTGAACAGGTGCTCCAGGGAGGGCAGTGAGCAGCCGATGATTTTCTGGGCCGTCGTGATGACCCTCTGAAGGGCCTTCCTGTCCTTTTCTGAGCAGCTGGCATACCATGTGGTTATACAGTATGCCAGCACACTCTCGATGGAGCAGCGATAGAAGGACAACATGAGCTTCTCCTGCAGGTTGGTTTTCCTGAGGATCCCATCCTTTACTCCCTCTACACACACGACTGGGCCCCCACCCATCCCACCAACACCATCATCAAGTTCGCGGATGACACGACTGTGGTTGGACTTATCTCAGAAGGAGATGAGACAGCCTATAGGGATGAAATCCAAAGGCTGGCAGCATGGTGTTCAGTGAACAATCTGGTCCTGAACTCCTCCAAAACAAAGGAACTTATAATTGACTTTAGAAAAACCAGTGGAGATTACGACCCACTCTACATCAATGGGGTCTGCGTGGAAAGGGTACCAGCTTTCAGGTTCCTGGGTACGCACATCGCAGAGGATCTCACCTGGTCTACCAACACCATCACCACAGTAAAGAAGGCACAGCAGAAGAGCTTTCCTCTCTGCCTCCGTGCAGCTGAGGTACCACACAGGGATGCCATGTGTTAGGATGCTCTCTATGGTGCAGCGGTAGAATGTCGTCAACAGAAGATGATACAACGATAATATACGATGGAACATGTAAAAAGCGAAGGCATTTCGGGGAAGTACAAATTGAAACTAAATCTAAAACCTACGCATTTGGGATAAACGAGATGGCTTCCCGGCATTTTTGTTTGTGTTGTAGAGTTTGTTTCATTAAATAGATGGCATTTAGTAGTTAATTGTCTTTGTCCTTCTTTCACACACATTACAGAGCACAATATTATACATGCAACATGTACACAGTGTACATGTCTTATAGTACATGCGGAATCACAATTTTGTCAATGCGTGTTGTCATGGAAATTGGTCTTCTTTTTAGATTTAGAGATACAGCGCGGAAACAGGCCCTTCGGCCCACCGAGTCCGCGCCGCCCAGCGATCCCCGCTCATTAACATTATCCTACACACACTAGGGACAATTTTTACATTAACCCAGTCAATTAACCTACATACCTGCACGTCTTTGGAGTGTGGCAGGAAACCGAAGATCTCGGAGAAAACCCACGCAGGTCACGGGGAGAACGTACAAACTCCATACAGACGGCGCCCGTAGTCGGGATCGAACCTGAGTCTCAGGCGCTGCATTCGCTGTAAGGCAGCAACTCTACCGCTGCGCCACCGTGCCATATTTGCTACGACTTTGATTTACCATGTCTCTGGAAGGAAGTGGTATTATTCCATGATATATGGCTCAATAGACAATAGGTGCAGGAGTAGGCCATTCGGCCCTTTGAGCCAGCACCGCCATTCAATGTGATCATGGCTGATCATTCTCAATCAGTACCCCGTTCCTGCCTTCTCCCCGTACCCCCTGACTCCGCTATCCTTAAGAGCTCTATCTAGCTCTCTCTTGAATGCATTCAGAGAACTGGCCTCCACTGCCTTCTGAGGCAGAGAATTCCACAGATTCACAACTCTCTGACTGAAAACGTTTTTCCTCATCTCCATTCTAAATGGCCTACCCCTTATTCTTAAACTGTGGCCGCTGGTTCTGGACTCCCCCAACATTGGGAGCATGTTTCCTGCCTCTAATGTGTCCAACCCCTTAATAATCTTATATGTTTCAATAAGATCCCCTCTCATCCTTCTAAATTCCAGTGTATACAAGCCTAGTCGCTCCAGTCTTTTAACATATGACAGTCCCGCCATTCTGGGAATTAACCTAGTAAACCTACGCTGCACGCCCTCAATAGCAAGAATACCCTTCCTCAAATTTGGAGACCAAAACTGCACACAGTACTCCAGGTGCGGTCTCACTAGGGCCCTGTACAACTGCAGAAGGACCTCTTTGCTCCTATACTCAACACCTCTTGTTATGAAGGCCAACATTCCATTGGCTTTCTTCACTGCCTGCTGTACCTGCATGCTTCCTTTCAGTGACTGATGCACTAGGACACCCAGATCTCGTTGTACGTCCCCTTTTCCTAACTTGGCACCATTCAGATAATAATCTGCCTTCCTATTCTTACCACCAAAGTGGATAACCTCACACTTATCCACATTAAACTGCATCTGCCATGCATCCGCCCACTCACATAACCTGTCCAAGTCACCCTGCAACCTCACAGTTCACACTGCCACCCAGCTTTGTATCATCTGCAAATTTGCTAATGGTACTTTTAATCCCTTCATCCAAGTTATTAATGTGTTAATGCACCTGCAGTTCCTTCTTACACATGATTACAGAGGAGGGGGGGGGGGGTGGGGGGGAGAATGGACGGCGTACTAGCCCGCTCCCCTGGCATACTTACCGGGTAGAGGGGAGGGGGTTGCAGGGTGGGTGGGGGAGAACCTCTCCCCTCCCGATGCCCACCACCTCCACGCTGAAGGTCATCTGGGCCCGGCCGCGGCCTCCCATCCTCAACCGCCCCTGCGGCCCACAGAACAGCACGTTAATGACGGGCCGAGTGGCCACACGTGCCCTCCCCCGGGGGACCGCACGCCCACCTGATGCCTCCCCCCCCCACCTTCTCCCCGTATCTGCTCCTCACCCCCCCCTCTCCCCACATCCCCCCTCCTTCTCCTCTTCCTCCTCCCTATATCCTCCCCTTGCCCTCCACTCTCTGTTCCCCACATTCCTTACAATGCCGAGGACTATATTCTGCACTCTATATCTTTCCCTTCACTCTCTACCCCTCCTCTTCCCCCTCCTCCGGTCCCTTTCCCCCTTCTCCATCATTTCTCCATCATTTCCCCCTCCTTTATCTCCTTCTCTCCCCCCTTCCTCTGTATCTTCCCCTACAGTACCATATCCCCCCTCCTGTATCTTCCCCTACAGTACCATATCCTCCCCTCCCCCTCCTCTGTATCTTCACTACTGTATCATATCCTCACCTCCCCTCCTCTGTATTTTCTCCCACTGTACCATATCCTCCCCCCTCCTCTGTATCTTCCCCTACTGTACCATATCCTCCCCCTCTGTATCTTTCTCTACTGTACCATATCCTCTCCCTCCCCCTCCTCTGTATCTTCCCCTACTGGACCATATCCTCCGCCTCCTCTGTATCTTCCCCAACTGTACCATATCTTCCCTTCCTCGAGACCCTCTCCACTCCGCTCCTCCCTCTCCCCTCCTTTCCCCATGACAGCTCCCCCCCTCTCCCCCCCTCTCCCCCCCTCTCCCCCCCTCTCCCCCCCTCTCCTCCCCTCTCCCCCCCTCTCCCCCCCACCTCAGATCACGGGTCACTCAGCCAATAGAGGCGGGGCTGGGGCGGGCAGCGGCCGCTGATTGGAATGAGTGAGGCTCGTGGGCGGGACTGGGAGCTGAGTGACGGGTTAATTGGCCAATAAAGATGGAGGTGGATCGGGTCCGCGGCAGCTGATTGGGCGGAGTGATGCGAAGTGGCCGGATTGGCGGCTGAGTGACGGTTATATTGGCCAATGGGGAAGGATCTGGGGCGGGTCCACGGCCGCTGATTGGATGAGGCGTGATTTGTGGGCCGGACTGTACTGCGAGTGACGGGTTACTTGGCCAACGATGGAGGTGGGGCGATTTATTCACAAAATGCTGGAGTAACTCAGCAGGTCAGGCAGCATCTCCGGAGAGAAGGAATGGGTGACGTTTCGGGTCGAGACCCTTCTTCAGAGGTGGGGCGGTTCCGCGGCCGCTGATCGAACGGAGCGTGGCAGGTGGGCGGGACAATGACGCGAGTGACGGGTCACTCAGCCAATAGAGATGGGGCTAGGGCGGGTCATCGGCCGCTGATTGGAATGAGTGAGGCTCGTGGGCGGGACTGGTCCGCGAGTGACGGGTCACTCAGCCAATGGGGAAGGATGCGGGGCCGCGGCCGCTGAATGGACGGAGTGATGCGAGGTGTCCGGGATTGGCGGCTGAGCGACGAGTGACTCGGTCAATGGAGAAGGATCTGAATGCCCGTTGAATGTGACAGGTAGGCGGGATATTGACCCGAGTGACGAGTTACTCAGCCAATAGAGGTGGAGCAGGGGGCGGGTCCGCGGCCGCTGAATCGACGGTGACCGTTACCGGTGGGCGGGACAATGACCCGAGTGACGGGTTTCTTGGCCAATGGGGAAGGACCCATGGGTGTGTCCGCGGTCGCTGGTTAGACGTGATGCGAGGTGGGTGGGATTTGCGGCTGAGTGACGGGTTAATTGGCCAATAGCGATGTAGCTGGGGCGGGTCCGCGGCCGCTGACGGGGCGTGCCCGGTGGGCGGGACATTGTCCCGAGTGACGGGTCATTCAGCCAATAGGGGAGGAACCGGGGCGGGTCCGATGCTGGTGGGCGGGACTGCTCCGCGAGTGATAGGAAGATTCGCCAATAGGAAAGGATCTGGGGCGAATCCGCAGCCGTTGATTGGACGACGAGTGACCGGTGGGCGGGATATTGACTCGAGTGACGAGTCACTTGGCCAATAGTGAAGGATCTATGGCGGGTCCGCGGCCGCTGAATGGACGGGTCACTCAGCCAATGGGGAAGGGAGTGACCGCGAGGGGCGGGCTTTCTGACGGGGCCACGGCCGCTGATTGGGCGGAGTTCGACCGGTGGGCTGGACTTTGACCCGAGTGACGGGGCACTGGACCAATGGGGAGGGAGAGACGACAAGCAACACCACCTCACCCATCAAGGAATGACAACTGAATGTAACGGTAAATATTTTTATTACTGTCAACATTGTTACAAGTTACTAGTATTAGTATTATTATTACTATTATTAGTAGTATTATTATTAGTATTATTATTAGTAGTAGTATTATTGTTACTATTATTAGTATTATTATTATTAGTATTATTACTGTTATTACTATTATTAGTATTATTATTATTAGTATTATTATTATTACTATTATTAGTAGTATTATTATTGCTATTATTACTATTATTATTAGTATTATTGTTACTATTATTAGTATTATTATTATTAGTATTATTACTGTTATTACTATTATTAGTATTATTATTAGCATTATTATTATTACTATTATTAGTAGTATTATTCTTGCTATTATTACTATTATTATTAGTATTATTGTTCTTATTATTATTATTAGTAGTATTATTATTACTATTATTACTATTGTTATTAGTATTATTATTACTAATCCAAAAAAAAACCCAACTAATACATATTTGCAGCTAAACTGAAAGTTTTTTGTATTCTCAGCTTCTCCATTCCCCAGCTTCTCTCGTGCTTATAGATCGAAGTGATGGAGCCGGGTCTCCAGGTGCTAAAACCAATGGCAATGGATTGCAACCGGATACTTTGTCTTACAGTCTCTTTAAGCACGACTGTCCGTTTTGGAGTGGGGCGGTGGAAGATGGCAGGTTTCCTCTTTGGATATTCAAGGGTGATGGAGCTGTCATCTACCGGCCTTGGAAGCGGAGCGCTCTCGACGCTGCTCTCCCCGACAGTTGTTGTGTCTGTGTCGGGCATAGTCCCTGCCAGTTGCTCCTCGCTGTCGCCTTGCTTACCAGGCTGCAGTATTGCCTCGGCAGAATGTTCTTTCCCTTCTCTCATCCACCTCAGTTCTGCAACAGGATAGTGGACACCAAATGACAGAGAGCCTTTGTCAGGCTGACCCTCTGCCATTGCCTTAGATGGTCCTGCCACCTCCTGAGGCAGTTTTACCTCGTCTCCACCAGCAGCGATTCCCCCACTCTCCAAATCGCGGATTACTGCTGCTGGAGTGGTGTTGTGCTGGCCGTTACTTGCACCCGGTTTGTCTTCCTCGTTGTCATCGTGTGCGGTTCCTTCACCTTCACAGCGGTCACCTGGTCCGCAGTCCTGAGGATTTCTGAATCCGTTCATTATGTAATTGAACCACGAGGAAAACATCTTCAGTGACACTCAGAGGAGACGGAGCTGTGTCTGAGTGAAGGATCTTCAGCGGTTGCTGCTATTTATTGGTTGGGGAACAATTCCATTGTGATGAAGTTCCACGTCGACAATGGTCACCGTGGTGAAAACCGCAGATCAAAAGCAGTGCAACAACTGCTATCCTTTCGGTGGGTCAATGGTCACAATGAGCAGATGATGCGAAACCATAGAGACTGAACTCAAAAGGAAAGATCGGGTTACTGAAGTTATAATGAACATCACAAAGTGTTTCAAAAGCAACCAAAGGAACAGCAAGTTTGAAATAAACGCTGAATATTTGGAACTGCTGCTTATTTGATGTGTTCTTTTTTTAAAAGAATCAGATTTGCAACAGCTGCAGTTTGTTTGGGAACTGAGATCTTGCGATAATCCATTGATCTGTACGTTAAAAGTCTGTGTCGACAATGGTGCTGCTGGACATAAATAATCCCACCTCACGCGTTTTCCCTTATTAAATTCCATTGGTTATCATTTCAGTGTTAAACTGAAAATGCTGCAAACATTCATCAGGTGAGGCAGCGCTAGTGGAGAGAGAAGCAAAGCTTTGTTCAAAAACCCTCCATCAAGTGTAGAAAAGAGACAATATCAAATGTTTCAAGCCGTAGAGAAGATCGAAGTAATGGATGGCACATGGGGGAATATCTCTGATAGGGCAAGACCAGCGTCACCATGTGGATCAGTTGCAGATGAGATCTGGTCAGTGTTTAACGTGACTATAGGGAGAAAACACCAATGGTACAAAGGCTGTGAGATGAGGGCAGTAAGAGACTGACAATAAAAAGGGACATGTAAAATCACAAATGCAGGGCATTTACTACCAGGTAACGGATCTGTCCATTTGCCATTATTGCTGAAAATCTTTTGCATCCATTTAAAAACAGTTGCCCGAGAGTCACCTTTATCTAAGATTTCAATAGCAATTCCTTTAGAAATAGACTGTGAAGGTTCCTGAAGTAGAAGAGGCTCGTCTGATTGTAAAGTGGTCAGAGTAATGCCAACCTTGCTGCAGTGTTCACTAATGTAGTCTGTCATCTTTCAGTCGTTCGGTGTAGTGACGAGCCGCTAGTACTGGAGCTCTGTCTGCCTACGGGAGTCCGCCTGCAACTGTTCCAGCTGCTACGGTCAGGGAAACGCCTCCGCTGTCACGCTGTGAAAACAGAGAGGATGAGACGGAGTTTCTTCCCACAGGCCATCAGGACTGTTAACTCTCATATCACCAGGGACTCATTTAATTTACTGTATTAATTTATTTTTGTGTTAAAAAATAAATAAATTCTATTCTGTTTTGTAGTTTTAGCACAATCCACAGGCATTGCCACTTTCATTTCACTGCACATCTTGTATGTGTATAAAAATATGATACTGGAGAGATTTTTTCATTGTTTTAGATTTTGAGATACAGCGCGGAAACTGGCCCTTCGGCCCACCGTATCCTCGCCGCCCAGCGATCCCCGCACACTAACACTATCCTACACACACTAGGGACAATTTTTACATTTACCCAGTCAATTAACCTACAAACCTGTACGTCTTTGGAGTGTGGGAGGAAACCGAAGATCTCGGAGAAAACCCACGCAGATTACGGGGAGAACGTACAAACTCCGTACAGACGGCGCCCGTAGTCGGAATCGAACCTGAGTCTCCGGCGCTGCATTCGCTGTAAGGCGGCAACTCTACCGCTGCGCCACCGTGCCGTTTGAAAAAGTTATTTTTATTTGTATGCAAAAGTGTATTCTGTTTACATGAGGGGAAAGTTTTACTTGTGTGTGGTACTTCATATAGGCATGTAATACATAATATAAACTTATGGTTCCAGGCTTTCTTCAACTGTTGTAAAATTCAAATTTGTATTTGATGTTTACCCATAATTGGACACGAAAATGTGACATTTTTTACACATCATAATTTATGTGAAAATATATACCTATCGTAATGGCCTACATTTGTCTAGACCAAATATTTTTTAGGACGTTTGATATGCCTTTCCAAACCCGACTTTGCTTGGAGAAAGTAGTTGCACATATTCATGTGGGAGAGCAAAAAATATCATGCTCATGTACGTCTGAAGAAGGGTCTCAACCCAAAACATCACCCATTCCTTCTCTCCTGAGATGCTGCCCTGACCTGCTGAGTTACTCCAGCATTTTGTGAATAAATACCTTCGATTTGTACCAGCAAACGCAGTTATTTTCTTACACTATGCTCAAGTACGTAACTCACCATGTCCTGAGAGTTACGTACGTAAGATGCCGTTGGCAATCAGAGAAACATAGAAACATAGAAAATAGGTGCAGGAGTAGGCCATTCGGCCCTTCGAGCCTGCACCGCCATTCAATATGATCATGGCTGATCATCCAACTCAGTATCCCGTACCTGCCTTCTCTCCATACCCCCTCATCCCTTTAGCCACAAGGGCCACATCTAACTCCCTCTTAAATATAGCCAATGAACTGGCCTCAACTACCTTCTGTGGCAGAGAATTCCACAGATTCACCACTCTCTGTGTGAAAAAATACTTTCTCATCTCGGTCCTAAAAGACTTCCCCCTTATCCTTAAACAGTGACCCCTTGTTCTGGACTTCCCCAACATTGGGAACAATCTTCCCGCATCTCCTCCGAAATGTGAGTGCCCAGAATCTTGAAGCATTTACGCAGCCCATCGGTCACAATCCTGTCGGCGTATTGAAAGGTAAGATTTTGTTTGTATTTTACATGTATTTTGGGGGATACGCTAGGATGAATTTTGATGTTTCGTTCGACATGTAGCCCCACATATTGATTTTGGTGTTGTACATACCTAACGTGATTCTAGATCGCTTGTCGGGTGTTTGCACTCATCCACTTTAATTCGTAAAATAAGTAGTGTAACAATTAAGTAATATTTGTACGTGAGGTATCGGGTATATGACCAAAGTCACATGAAATTCTTGTTTAAATGTATTTGTCAGTAGATCTTGGCGTCACGGTGGCGCGGCGGTAGAGTTGCTGCCTTACAGCGAATGCAGCGCCGGAGACTCAGGTTCGATCCTGACTACGGGCGCCGTCTGTACGGAGTTTGTACGCTCTCCCCGTGACCTGCGTGGGTTTTCTCCGAGATCTTCGGTTTCCTCCCACACTCCAAAGACGTACAGGTATGTAGGTTAATTGACTGGGTAAATGTAAAAATTGTCCCTAGTGTGTGTAGGATAGTGTTAATGTGCGGGAATCACTGGACGGCGCGGACTCGGTGGGCCGAAGGGCCTGTTTCCGCGCTGTATCTCTAATTCTAAAAATCTAAATCTAAAAAAATCTAAATCTGGCTATCATCGGCAGGGCTTCGGCACGCTTAGTTACTGCCGCGGCAATGTTTGCGCCAGGTTATACATTGGGCAAACAATGCAACAGCGGTAAATAAGCGTGCCGATGCCCTGTTTTACCCTCGTGGCCAATCTATACCTCTATGTGATGTAGCAGGTAGTTCAATATGACCAGGAATACAATCCAAAGACAAGCAATAGTAAGTTCTTGCCACTCCTGCACTGTAATATTAAGAAGGTTTATCAGTAGACAACTCAATTTTATATTACATAAATTCATTCTTCCATATTATGAATTGAATTTTACACACACCATTGCATGCCACATTTTGGTGTCCTCGTTACGTACGTGATTATTGCCATCTTACCATCTTACATACGTTAACACTTGTGTGGTAAATTTTACATTACTTGAAAAGACTACTTGCGGTTGTGGAACTATCTTCTTTCTTTTTGATAGAGTCAGACAGTTGTCAAACTTGTAAATAAATGTGTTTGCATTGGTTTTCGCAACAAATAATTTAGGGGTATCTATGTCACTTTTCCATGTCCCAGTATCAATAGACAATAGGTGCAGGAGGAGGCCATTCGGCCCTTTGAGCCAGCACCGCCATTCAATGTGATCATGGCTGATCATTCTTAATCAGTACCCCGTTCCTGCCTTCTCCCCATACCCCCTGACTCTGCTATCCTTAAGAGCTCTATCTAGCTCTCTCTTGAATGCATTCAGAGAATTGGCCTCCACTGCCTTCTGAGGCAGAGAATTCCACAGATTCACAACTCTCTGACTGGAAAGGTTTTTCCGCATCTCCGTTCTAAATGGCCGATCCCTTATTCTTAAACTGTGGGCCCTGGTTCTGGACTCCCCCAACATTGGGAACATGTTTCCTGCCTCTAACGTGTCCAACCCCTTAATAATCTTATATGTTTCGATAAGATCCCCTCTCATCCTTCTAAATTCCAGTGTATACAAGCCCAGTTGCTCCAGTCTTTCAACGTACGACAGTCCCGCCATTCCGAGAATTAACCTAGTAAACCTACGCTGCACGCCCTCAATAGCAAGAATATCCTTCCTCAAATTTGGAGACCAAAACTGCACACAGTACTCCAGGTGCGGTCTCACTAGGGCCCTGTACAACTGCAGAAGGACCTCTTTGCTCCTATACTCAACTCCTCTTGTTATGAAGGCCAACATTCCATTGGCTTTCTTCACTGCCTGCTGTACCTGCATGCTTCCTTTCAGTGACTGATGCACTAGGACACCCAGATCTCATTGTACGTCCCCTTTTCCTAACTTGACATCATTCAGATAATACTCTGCCTTCCTATTGTTACCACCAATGTGGATAACCTCACACTTATCCACATTAAACTGCATCGGCCATGCATCCACCCACTCACACAACCTGTCCAAGTCACCCTGCAACCTCATAGCATCTTCCTCACAGTTCACACTGCCACCCAGCTTTGTATCATCTGCAAATTTGCTAATAATACTTTTAATCCCTTCATCCAAGTCATATCATATCATAATTATATACATATGTATGTGACCAATAAACTTGACTTGACTTGACTTGGTTGCTGGGGCAGGGAGGCTCGAAGGGCCGAATGGCCTACTCTTGCACCTATTTTCTATGTTTCTATGTTTCCAAACGCAGGCTGATCGCCGTCGGAACGGCGTGATCCTGCTCGTGTCCGTCGCGGTGCGGGGGCGGCGGGCGCGAGGCGGGACCGCGGCGAGGGTGGGGCAGGGCAGGACCGCGGCGACGGCAGACAAACTCACTGCTTGTTGACGGAGGCCAGGTGCGTGGACGTCACCACGTGGCAGTGCCTCTTCACGGGGGGCTCCTCCTCGTCCGACGAGCTGTCCAGTGTCAGGTCGATCACCTCGGCCGCGGGACCGCCGTGCTGCGAGCAACACTTCCGCCGCGAGAAGGGCTCCGCGACCGCCGTGCCGCCTGCAGGAACGGAGCACGGCAAGCCCACGTCACCCAGCGAAGCAACGCAATGCGATATAAACCCTCTACCCCCACCTAACCCCCTCACCTCCGCCCTCTCCCCCCACCCACCTCAGCCCCCCTGGTTGCTCCCAGGATGCCGCCAAAATGCAGTCCCGCGCAAATACTTTTGTTTTCGCATCAAATATCATTTTTTCCGCTAGACTGCCAGAAAAATTATGGTTATATTCTTAAAGACAATTAATATGCACGTCTAAATAAGCATCAATTAAAATCAGATAAGATTCATATACTCAAAAAAACACGCGGCAAAAACTTACCCGGGCTTTATTATCTGAATGGTGGCCGATTAGGAAAAGGGGAGATGCAACGAGACCTGGGTGTCGTGGTACACCAGTCATTGAAAGTAGGCATGCAGGTGCAGCAGGCAGTGAAGAAAGCGAATGGTATGTTGGCATTCATAGCGAGGGGATTTGAGAATAGGGGCAGGGAGGTTCTGCTGCAGTTGTACAGGGCATTGGTGAGACCACACCTGTAGTATTGCATACAGTTTTGGTCTCCTAATCTGAGGAAAGACCTTCTTGCCATAGAGGGAGTACAGAGAAGGTTCACCAGATTGATTCCTGGGATGGCAGGACTTTCATATGAAGAAAGACTGGATAGACTCGGCTTGTACTCGCTGGAATTTAGAAGATTGAGGGGGGATCTTATAGAAACTTACTTAATTCTTAGGGGGTTGGACAGACTAGATGCAGGAAGATTGTTCCCGATGTTGGGGAAGTCCAGAACAAGGGGGTCACAGTTTAAGGATAAGGGGGAAGTCTTTTAGGACCGAGATGTGAACGTTTTTTTTCACACAGAGTGGTGAATCTGTGGAATTCTCTGCCACAGAAGGTAGTTGAGGCCAGTTCGTTGGCTATATTTAAGAGGGAGTTAGATGTGGCCCTTGTGGCTAAAGGGATCAGGGGGTATGGAGAGAAGGCAGGTACGGGATACTGAGTTGGATGATCAGCCATGATCATATCGAATGGCGGTGCGTACAGGCTCGAAGGGCCGAATGGCCTCCTCCTGCACCTATGTTTCTATGTTTCTATGTAGCGACGGCTGTCGGCTTTCAAAATGGACGCCGATTGACATCAGTGGACATCAGTGGCCCGCCTAAAGGTCACAGCGGGGTCAGGCAGATGTGCTGGGACAACAGACCCACACCTGGCTGTCTGTCAGCGACACGTGCAGAGCCCTCTCGCCGTTGGCAAGTCCCTGCACCCACTGCGGGGTGGGCGGGACTGGTTCCCCGAGTGATAGGAGGTTCCGCCAATAGAGAAGGATCTGAGGCGGGTCCGCGTCCGCTGATTAGGCGGAGTGAAGCCAGGTGGGCGGGATTTGTAGATGAGTGACGGGTCACTCGGCCAAGGAGGAAGGATCCCGTGTTGGTCCGTGGCCGCTGATTGGGAGAAATAAGGCCCGCTTGGCGGGACTGTACTGGGAGTGACGGGTAACTCGGCCAATAGGGATGGAGCTGGGGGCGGGTCCGCGGCGGCTGAATGGACGGTGACCGTTACCGGTGGGCGGGACAATGACCCGAGTGACAATGTCCCGGCATTTTGTGAATAAATCGATCTCCAGCATTTTGTGAATAAATCGATTATATCCTTCCTTTGTCCCGCCCCCCCGACATCAGTCTGAAGAAGGGTCTCGACCCGAAACGTCACCCATTCCTTCTCTCCCGAGATGCTGCCTGACCTGCTGAGTTACTCCAGCATTTTGTGAATAAAAGGAAATGTCCCGGGGCGGGTCCGCGGCTGCTGATTAGACGGAGTAATGCGAGGTGGGCGGGATTGGTGGCTGAGTGACGGTTTACTTGGCCAATAGCGATGGAGCTGGGGCGGGTCCGCGGTCGCTGACTGAACGGGTCGTGACGGCTGGGCGGGACATTGACTCGAGTGACAGGTCATTCAGCCAATAGGGGAGGATCCGTGGCGGATCCGCGGCCGGAGGGCAGAACTGCTCCGCGAGTGATAGGAAGCTTCGCCAATAGGAAAGGATCTAGGGCGGGTCTGCGGCCGCTGATTGGACGGGTCACTCAACTAATGAAGAAGGGAGTGATCGCGAGGGGCCGGGATTTCTGGCGGAAGCGCGGCCGCTGAATTGGCGGAGTGATGCCGGTGGGCGGGATTAGTATCTGAGTGACGGGATAGTCGGCCAATAGGGAAGGACCTGGGGCGGGTCCGCGGCCGATGATTGGGCGGAGTGCGGCCGGTGGGCAGGACTTTGACCCGACTGACGGGTCACTGGACCAATGGGGAGGGAGAGACGACACGCAACACCCCCCACCACTTTCACATCAAGGAATGACAACTGAATGTAACGGTAAATACTTTTATTACTGTCAACAATGCAAGTTACTGGGATTAGTATTATTATTACTATTATTACTATTATTATTACTATTATTATTAGTATTATCACTATTATTATTAGTATTATTAGTCAATAGTCAATTTATAGTCAATAGTCAAATTTATTTGTCACATACATATAAATGTGCAGTGAAATGAAAAATTACCCGCAGTTCAACAATAAGACCAATAAAAATAAGCAATAAAAATATGCAATAACACACACAAAACACCAAACAAAAGAAACATCCATCACAGTGAGTCTCCTCCCGTCCCTCCTCACTGTGATGGAAGGCCAGAATGTCTTTTCTCTTCCCCTGCCGTCTTCTCCCGCGGTCAGGCTGTAGGAGTTGCCACGTTGGGGCGGTCGGGGCTCGCGACATTGAAGCCCCCGCCGGACGGTGAAAGTTCCACGGCCTATTCCAGGCCGTGCCGGACGGTGAAAGGTCCGCGGCGGGCCGACCCAAGCCCCGCGATTCGGGGCGGGCGAAGACGCTGTCGCTGCTGCTGCCGGAGCTCCCGATGTCGGCCCCCACCCAGGGGCCTGCGGGCTTCCTAAGTCCAGGCGGCCCACGCCGGAGCCTCCGGAGACGAGTCGCAGCCGCTTCCGCATCATCCGAAGGCCGCCAGCTCCAGGTGCATGGCCGGTGGTAGGCCGCAGCGGGAACGGAGACATGACACAGAAAACAAAGGTCGGGTCTCCGTTCGTGAGAGACACTTTTACAGTTCCCACCCCCCCCCCACATAACACACATCCGCAAACACTACATCGTATTTAAACTACAATTAAGACAAAAACAACAAAAAGCACAAAAGACAAACGGACTGCAGGCAAGCCGCAGCTCCAAGGGCAGCGCTGGCTCCTCCTTACTATTATTATTAGTATTATTATTACTATTATTATTAGTATTATTATTACTATTGTTACTATTTTTATTAGTATTATTATTACTATTATTACTATTATTATTAGTATTATTATTACTATTGTTACTATTATTATTAGTGTTATTATTACTATTATTAGTAGTGTTATTATTACTATTATTACTATTATTAGTAGTATTATTATTACTATTATTACTATTATTAGTTGTATTATTATTACTATTATCATTACTATTATTATTAGTATTATTACTATTATTACTATTATTAGCAGTATTATTGTTACTATTATTACTATTATTAGTTGTATTATTATTACTATTATTACTATTATTAGTCATATTATTATTATTACTATTATTACTGTTATTAGTAGTATTATTATTATTATTATTACTATTATTAGTAGTATTATTATTACTATTCAAAAAAAAAGCAAACAACTAATACATATTTGCAGCTATACTGAAAGTTGTTTGTATTCTCAGCTTCTCCATGCCCCAGCTTCTCTCGTGCTTATAGATCGAAGTGATGGAGCCGGGTCTCCAGGTGCTGAAACCAATGGCAATCGATTGCAACCGGATACTTTGTCTTACAGTTTCTTTGTGCACGGCTGTCTGTTTTGGAGTGGGGCGGTGGAAGATGGCAGGTTTCCTCTTTGGGTATTCAAGGGTGATGGAGCTGTCATCTACCGGCCTTGGAAGCGGAGCGCTCTCGACACTGCTCTCCCCGACAGTTGTTGTGTCTGTGTCGGGCATAGTCCCTTCCAGTTGCTCCACGCTGTCGCCTTGCTTACCAGGCTGCAGTATTGCCTCGGCAGAATGTTCTTTTCCTTCTCTCATCTGCCTCAGTTCTGCAACAGGATAGTGGACACCAAATGACAGAGAGCCTTTCTCAGGCTGACCCTCTGCCATTGCCTTAGATGGTCCTGCCACCTCCTGAGGCAGTTTTACCTCGTCTCCACCAGCAGCGATTCCTCCACTCTCCAAATCGTTGGTTACTGCTGCTGGAGTGGTGTTGTGCTGGCCGTTACTTGCACCCGGTTTGTCTTCCTCGTTGTCATCGTGTGCGGTTCCTTCACCTTCACAGCGGTCACCTAGTCCGCAGTCCTGAGGATTTCTGAACCCATTCATGATATAATTGAACCACGAGGAAAACATCTTCAGTGACACTCAGAGGAGACGGAGCTGTGTCTGAGTGAAGGATCTTCAGCGGTTGCTGTTATTTATTGGTTGGGGAACAATTCCATTGTGATGAAGTTCCACGTCGACAATGGTCACCGTGGTGAAAACCTCAGAACAAAAGCAGTGCAACAACTGCCATCCTTTCGGTGGTCAATGGTCACAATGAGCAGATGATGCAAAACCATAGAGACTGAACTCAAAAGAAAAGATCGGTTTACTGAAGTTATAATGAACATCACAAAGTGTTTCAAAAGCAACCAAAGAAACAGCAAGTTTGAAATAAACGATGAATATTTGGAACTGCTGCTTATTTCTTTTTAAAAAAAGAATCGATTTACAACAGCTGCAGTTTTTAGGGGAAAAACCCGCCCCTCCCGCTCACTCCCTTCCCATTGGTCTAGCGACCCGTCACTCGAGTCAAAGTCCCGCCCACACGCCTCAGAGTGAACAATCAACGGCCGCGGTACCGCCCCAGCTCCTCCCTTCTCCATTGGCCGACTGATCTGTCACGCAGGTCAATGTCCCGCCCTCCGATCAGGCGCCGTCCATTCAGCGGCCGCGACCCGGTATAGCTCCATCTCTATTGGTCGAGTGACCCGTCACTCAGCTACCAATCCCACCCACCTGGCATCACTCCGTCTAATCAGCGGCCGCGGACACGTCCAAGTTCCTTCCCTATTGGCTGAGTAACCCGTCCCTCGCAGAGTAGTCCCGCCCAGTCCTCCCAATTAGCGGCCACGGACCCGCCCCCAGATCCTTCCCCATTGGCCAAGTAACCCGTTACTCGCGTACCAGTCCCGCCCACCGGCCTCAGTGGGTGCAGGGACTTGCCAGACTGCCAGAGGGCGCTGCGCGTGTCGCTGACAGACAGCCAGGTGTGGGTCTGTTGTCCCAGAACATCTGCCTGACCCCGCTGTGACCTTTTGGCGGGCCACTGATGTCCACTGATGTCAATCGGCGTCCATTTTGAAAGCCGCTACATAGAAACATAGGTGCAGGATTAGGCCATTCGGCCCTTCGAGCCTGTACGCACCGCCATTCAATATGATCATGGCTGATCATCCAACTCAGTATCCCGTACCTGCCTTCTCTCCATACTCCCTGATCCCTTTAGCCACAAGGGCCACATCTAACTCCCTCTTAAATATAGCCAATGAACTTGCCTCAACTACCTTCTGTGGCAGAGAATTCCACAGATTCACCACTTTCTCATCTCGGTCCTAAAAGACTTCCCCCTTATCCTTAAACTGTGACCCCTTGTTCTGAACTTCCCCAACATCGGCAACAATCTTCATGCATCTAGCCTGTCCAACTCCTTAAGAATTTTGTAAGTTTCTATAAGATCCCCCCTCAATCTTCTAAATTCCAGCGAGTACAAGCCGAGTCTATCCAGTTTTTCTTCACATGAAAGTCCTGCCATCCCAGGGATCAATCTGGTGAACCTTCTCTGTACTCCCTCCATGGCAAGAATGTCTTTCCTCAGATTACTTTCAATGACTGGTGTACCACGACACCCAGGTCTCGTTGCATCTCCCCTTTTCCTAATCGGCCACCATTCAGATGATAAAGCCCGGGAAGTTTTTGGCGCGTGTTTTTTTGAGTATATGAATCTTATCTGATTTTAATTGATGCTTATTGTGCATATTAATTGTCTTTAAGAATATAACCATAATTTTTCTGGCAGTCTAGCAGAAAAAATGATATTTGATGCGAAAACAAAACTGAATTTGCGAGGGACAGCATTTTGGCGGCATCCTGGGAGCTGCCCCCAGTAACCAAGTCAAGTCAAGTCAAGTCAAGTTTATTTGTCACATACATATATGTATATAAATATGATATGATATGACTTGGATGAAGGAATTAATAGTACCATTAGCAAATTTGCAGATGACACAAAGCAGATGACACAAAGGCAGTTTGAGCTGTGAGGAAGATGCTATGAGGTTGCAGGGTGACTTGGACAGGTTGTGTGAGTGGGCGGATGCATGGCAGATGCAGTTTAATGTGGATAAGTGTGAGGTTATCCACTTTGGTGGTAAGCATAGGAAGGCAGAGTATTACCTGAATGGTGTCAAGTTAGGAAAAAGGGACGTGCAACGAGATCTGGGTGTCCTAGTGCATCAGTCACTGAAAGGAAGCATGCAGGTACAGCAGGCAGTGAAGTATAGGAGCAAAGAGGTCCTTCTGCAGTTGTACAGAGCCCTAGTGAGACCGCACCTGGAGTACTGTGTGCAGTTTTGGTTTCCAAATTTGAGGAAGGATATTCTTGCTAGGTTGAAGCGTAGGTTTACCAGGTTAATTCCCGCAATGGCGGGACTGTCATATGTTGAAAGACTGGAGCAACCGGGCTTGTATACACTGGGATTTAGAAGGATGAGAGGGGATCTTATTGAAACATATAAGATTATTAAGGGGTTGGACACGTTAGAGGCAGGAAACATGTTCCCAATGTTGGGGGAGTCCAGAACCAGCGGCCACAGTTTAAGAATAAGGGGTCGGCCATTTAGAACGGAGATGAGGAAAAATGTTTTCAGTCAGAGAGTTGTGAACCTGTGGAATTCTCTGCCTCAGAAGGCAGTTGAGGCCAGTTCCCTGAATGCATTCAAGAGAGAGCTAGATAGAGCTCTTAAGGATATGGGGGTATGGGGAGAAGGCAGGAACGGGGTACTGATTGAGAATGATCAGCCATGATCACATTGAATGATGGTGCTGGCTCGAGGGGCCGAATGGCCTCCTCCTGCACCTATTGTCTATTATCTGTTGATACTGGGACATGGAAACGTGACATAGACACCCAAAAATTAATTGTTGCACAAACCAATGCAAACACATTTATTTACAAGTTTGACTACCGTCTGACTCTATCAAAAAGAAAGAAGATAGTTCCACAACCACAAGTAGTCTTTTCAGGTAATTTACTATTTACCACACAAGTATTAATGTATGTAACATGGTGTCTCAATGGCATTTGATTGCAAAGGTAGAACTTCTTTTTTCTAATTCATTAAAGTGTAGTTATACATCCTATCCATGGCGGTCCACAATCAAATTGGACAGTAAATGTCTAACCTAATTATGGCTGTGTAATACTAGATTGATTAGAGGACACCATTACGTACATTATCTATGCAAGGAAAGATTAAGTTTAGTTCCATTTCTGCATGCAGTACATCAAATAACCATTTAATATTCACTTTAGAGCAATGTTCTCCTCTCAACTGTTGGCTTTTTAAATAGTAATACTTTCCAGTTTTAGGATAACAGTTTGTTTGATGGCAATATCACGTACGTAACGAGAACACCAAAATGTGGCGTACAATGGTGTGTGTAAAATTCAATTCATAATATGGAAGAATGAATATACGTAATATAAAATGGAGTTGTCTACTGATTAACCTTCTTAATATTACAGTGCAGGAGTGGCAAGAACTTATTATTGTTTGTCTTTGGATTGTATTACTGGTCATATTGAACTACCTGCTACATCACATAGAGGTATAGATTGGCCACGAGGGTAAAACAGGGCATCGGCACGCTTATTTACCGCTGTTGTATTGTTTACCCATTGTATAACCTGGTGCAAACATTGCCGCGGCAGTAACTAAGCGTGCCGAAGCCCTGCCGATGATAGCCAGTTTTAGATTTAGATTTTTAGATTTAGAGATACAGAGCGGAAACAGGCCCTTCGGCCCACCGGGTCCGCGCCGCCCAGCGATCCCCGCACATTAACACTATCCTACACACACTAGGGATAATTTCTACATTCACCCAGCCAATTAACCTACAAACCTGCACGTCTTTGGAGTGTGGGAGGAAACCGAAGATCTCGGAGAAAACCCACGCAGGTCACGGGGAGAACGTGCAAACTCCGTACAGACGGCGCCGGTAGTCAGGATCGAACCTGAGTCTCCGGCGCTGCATTCGCTGTGAGGCAGCAACTCTACCGCTGCGCCACCGTGCCGCCCTAGATCCCTAGATCGACTGACAAATACATTTAAATAAGAATTGAATGTGACTTTGGTCATATACCCGATACCTCACGTACAAATATTACTTAATTGTTACATTACTTATTTTGTAACACCATAAATACATGTAAAATAGAAACGAAATCTTACCTTTCAATACGCCGACAGGATTGTGTCCGATGGGCTGCCTAAATGCTTCAAGTTTCTGGGCACTTGACATTTCGGAGGTCCTAACATGGTCCAATAACACAATAGAAAGGAAGGACATTAGCTTGGAGGATGTGGAATTGATATGGATAGAGCTATGAAACACTAAGGGGCAGAAAACGCTAGTGGGAGTTGTGTACAGGCCACCTAGTAGAGTTGGGGATGGCATCAAACAGGAAATTAGAAATGCGTGCAACAAAGGTAAAACAGTTATAATGGGTGACTTCAATCTACATATAGAGTGGGTGAATCAAATTGAGGAAGAGGATTTCTTGGAATGTATACGGGATAGTTTTCTAAGTCAACATGTAGAGGAACCAACGAGAGAGCAGGCTATTCTAGACTGGGTAGTGAGTAATGAGGAAGGGTTAGTTAGCAGTCTTGATGTGCGTGGCCCCTTGGGCAAGAGTGACCATAATATGGTTGAGTTCTTCATTAGGATGGAGAGTGACTTAGTTAATTCATAAACAACGGTTCTGAACTTAAGGAAAGGTAACTTTGAGGGCATGAGACGTGAATTGGCCAAGATTGACTGGCAATTGATTCTTAAAGGGTTGACGGTGGATATGCAATGGAAGGCATTTAAAGACCGCATGGATGAACTACAACAATTGTTCATCCCAGTTTGGCAAAAGAATAAATCAGGGAAGGTAGTGCATCCGTGGCTAACAAGGGAGATTAGGGATAGTATCAAAACAAAAGATGAAGCGTACAAATTTGCAAGAAAAAGCATCCTACCAGAGGACTGGGAGAAATTCAGAGTCCAGCAGAGGAGGACAAAGGGCTTAATTAGGAAAGGGAACATAGATTATGAGAGAAAACTGGCAGGGAACATAAAAACTGACTGCAAAAGCTTTTATAGATATGTGAAGAGAAAAAGATTAGTTAAAACAAATGTAGGTCCCTTGCAGTCAGAAACAGGTGAATTGATCATGGGGAACAAGGACATGGCAGACCAATTGAATAACTACTTTGGTTCTGTCTTCACTAAGGAAGACATAAATAATCTGCCGGAAATAGCAGGGGACCGGGGGTCAAATGAGAGGGAGGAACTGAGTGAAATCCAGGTTAGTCGGGAAGTGGTGTGAGGTAAATTGAATGGATTAAAGGCCGATAAATCCCCAGGGCCAGATAGGCTGCATCCCAGAGTGCTTAAGGAGGTAGCCCCAGAAATAGTGGATGCATTAATGATAATTTTTCAAAACTCTTTGGATTCTGGAGTAGTTCCTGAGGATTGGAGGGTAGCTAATGTAACCCCACTTTTCAAAAAGGGAGGGAGAGAGAAAACGGGGAATTTCAGACCAGTTAGTCTAACATCGGTAGTGGGGAAAATGCTAGAGTCAGTTATTAAAGATGGGATAGCATCACATTTGGAAAGTGGTAAAATCATTGGACAAAGTCAGCATGGATTTATGAAAGGTAATTCATGTCTGACGAATCTTATAGAATTTTTCGAGGATGTAACTAGTAGAGTGGATCAGGGAGAACCAGTGGATGTGTTATATCTGGACTTCCAGAAGGCTTTCGACAAGGTCCCACATAAGAGATTAGTATGCAAACTTAAAGCACACGGTATTGTGGGTTCAGTATTGAAGTGGATAGAGAACTGGCTGGCAGACAGGAAGCAAAGAGTAGGAATAAACGGGTCCTTTGCAGAATGGCAGGCAGTGACTAGTGGGGTACCGCAAGGCTCAGTGCTGGGACCCCAGCTATTTACAATATATATTAATGATTTGGACGAGGGAATTGAATGCAACATCTCCAAGTTTGCGGATGACACGAAGCTGGGGGGCAGTGTTAGCTGTGAGGAGGATGCTAGGAGGCTGCAACGTGACTTGGATAGGTTAGGGGTGTGGGCAAAGGCATGGCAGATGCAGTATAATGTGGATAAATGTGAGGTTATCCACTTTGGTGGCAAGAACAGGAAAGCAGACTATTACCTGAATGGTGGCCGATTAGGAGAAGGGGATATGCAACAAGACCTGGGTGTCGTGGTACACCAGTCATTGAAAGTAGGCATGCAGATGCAGCAGGCAGTGAAGAAAACGAATGGTATGTTGGCATTCATAGCGAGGGGAATTGAGTATAGGAACAGGGAGGTTCTGCTGCAATTGTACAGGGCATTGGTGAGACCACACCTGGAGTATTGCGTACAGTTTTGGTCTCCTAATTTGAGGAAAGACATTCTTGCCATAGATGAAGTACAGAGAAGGTTCACCAGATTGATTCCTGGGATGGCAGGACTTTCATATGAAGAAAGACTGGATAGACTCGGCTTGTACTCGCCTGGAATTTAGAAGATTGAGGGGGGATCTTATGGAAACTTACAAAATTCTTAAGGGGTTGGACAGGCTAGATGCAGGAAGATTGTTCCCGATGTTGGGGAAGTCCAGAACAAGGGGTCACAGTTTAAGGATAAGGGGGAAGTCTTTTAGGACCGAGATGAGAACGTTTTTTTTCACACAGAGGGTGGTGAATCTGTGGAATTCTCTGCCACAGAAGGTAGTTGAGGCCAGTTCATTGGCTATATTTAAGAGGGAGTTAGATGTGGCCCTTGTGGCTAAAGGGATCAGGGGTACGGAGAGAAGGCAGGTACAGGATACTGAGTTGGATGATCACCCTTGATCATATTGAATGGCGGTGCAGACTCGAAGGGCCGAATGGCCTACTACTGCACCTATTTTCTATGTTTCTATGTTTCTATGTAACACTGCTGCGCTGGTCAAGAAGGCACAGCAACGACTGTTCTACCTGAGAACACTGAAGAAGTCTGGTCTACCCCAACAGCTGCTAACGACATTCTACCCCTGCACCATAGAGAGCATCCTAACACATGGCATCCCTGTGTGGTATCTCAGCTGCACGGAGGCAGAGAGGAGAGCTCTTCAGCGGGTAATCCATAGAGCTCAGAGGACCATCAGAACACAGCTACCAGCCTTGGAGGGCATCTACAACACACGATGCCTCAGAAAAGCCACCAGCATCCACAAAGACTCTTCACACCCCTGCAACAGTCTGTTCGAACTTATACCATCGGGCAGACGATACAAGGCCTTCTACGCCCGCACCTCCAGACTCAGGAACAGCTTCATCCCCAGGGTCATAGCTGCTATGAACCGGTCCTGCTGAGCCAGATGGTCACATCGCACAGTGAACCGGTACAGACCTACTTGCACTTTATTCTGTTTTAAAACTGTTCCAATTTGTTTCATTGGATTGTTTAAATGAATACTGACTAGCTAATTAATTGATTGCATCGTATGGGAGGCGCGTTCCCAATCTCGTTGTACCCCTGTACAATGACAATAAAGATATATTGTATTGTATTGTATTGTAATTAGGAAGATAACGCTGGACAATTGAACGTCTCCTGTACGTAACCAGCAGACGTTCGGAAGACACGAAGGGACATCAGGCTCCAGCACCATCAGCAGAAAATTGATACACTACACTTCCCCGCGGTTTCGTTCCAGACAGCAATGTTATTGTTTTTATAAGTTGACGGTTCCACCAGGCATGAAAACAGTAGGTGAACGAAGCCTGCTTATGCACGTAACGATTTGGACACGGAGAACAAAGTTGGCACAGTATGTCTCCTTTGCTTTAAAGTATGCTGAGTTAAGAATTGAGGAACATGTGTTTTTTTTACTTGTATTGGGCATCGTAGAAACAAATGAATATCGCTCCGATATATATTCGTTTTTCATGATTGCCAACGGCATCTTACGTACGTAACTCTCAGGACAAGATGAGTTACGTACATGAGCATAGTGTGAGAAAATAACTGCAGATGCTGGTACAAATCGAAGGTATTTATTCACAAAGTGTTGGAGTAACTCAGCAGGTCAGGCAGCATCTCAGGAGAGAAGGAATGGGTGATGTTTCGGGTCGAGACCCTTCTTCAGACTGATGTCAGGGGGGCGGGACAAACGTCGTCCATTCCTTCTCTCCCGAGATGCTGCCTGACCTATTGTGTTAACAATACAATACAATACAATATATCTTTATTGTCATTGTACAGGGGTACAACGAGATTGAGAATGCGCCTCCCATACAATGCAATAATTTAATTAGCGAGTCAGTATTAATTATTAATTTAAACAAACCAAAGAAACAAATTGTAACAGTTTTAAAACAGAATAAAGTGCAAGTAGATCTGTGCCGGTTCACTGTGCGATGTGACCATCCGGCTCAGCAGGACCGGTTCATAGCAGCTATGGCCCTGGGGATGAAGCTGTTCCTGAGTCTGGAGGTGCGGGCGTAGAAGGCCTTGTATCGTCTTCCCGACGGTAGAAGTTCGAACAGACTGTTGCAGGGGTGTGAAGGGTATTTGTGGATGCTGGTGGCTTTTCTGAGGCATCGTGTGTTGTAGATGCCCTCCAAGGCTGGTAGCTGTGTCCCGATGGTCCTCTGAGCTCTATCTACCCGCTGAAGAGCTCTCCTCTCTGCCTCCGTGCAGCTGAGGTACCACACAGGGATGCCATGTGTTAGGATGCTCTCTATGGTGCAGCGGTAGAATGTCGTCAACAGAAGATGATACAACGATAAAATACGATGGAACATGTAAAAAGCGAAGGCATTTCGGGGAAGTACAAATTGAAACTAAATCTAAAACCTACGCAATTGGGATAAACGAGATGGCTTCCCGGCATGCAGATTCATAAACGACTGTAATCGGACGGCCAACTCGAGTTAAGTTTCAGACTTTTTAGTTTTTTTCATTTTTGTTTGTATTGTAGAGTTTGTTTAATTAAATAGATGGCATTTAGTAGTTAATTGTCTTTGTCCTTCTTTCACACACATTACAGAGCACATTATTATACATGCAACATGTACACAGTGTACATGTCTTCTCGTACATGCGGAATGACAATTTTGCCAATGTGTGTTGTCATGGAAACTGGTCTTTTTCTTTAGATTTAGAGATACAGCGCGGAAACAGGCCCTTCGGCCCACCGAGTCCGCGCCGCCCAGCGATCCCCGCTCATTAACATTATCCTACACACACTAGGGACAATTTTTACATTAACCCAGTCAATTAACCTACATACCTGCACGTCTTTGGTGTGTTGGAGGAAACCGAAGATCTCGGAGAAAACCCACGTAGGTCACGGGGAGAACGTTCAAACTCCATACAGACGGCGCCCGTAGTCGGGATCGAACCTGTCTCAGGCGCTGCATTCGCTGTAAGGCAGCAACTCTACCGCTGCGCCACCGTGCCATATTTTGCTACGACTTTGATTTACCATGTCTCTGGAAGGAAGTGGTATTATTCCATGATATATGGCTCAATAGAACATAGGTGCAGGAGTAGGCCATTCGGCCCTTTGAGCCAGCACCGCCATTCAATGTGATCATGGCTGATCGTTCTCAATCAGTACCCCGTTCCTGCCTTCTCCCCATACCCCCTGACTCCGCTATCCTTAAGAGCTCTATCTAGCTCTCTCTTGAATGCATTCAAAGAACTGGCCTCCACTGCCTTCTGAGGCAGAGAATTCCACAGATTCACAACTCTCTGACTGAAAACGTTTTTCCTCATCTCCGTTCTAAATGGCCTACCCCTTATTCTTAAACTGTGGCCGCTGGTTCTGGACTCCCCCAACAGTGGGAACATGTTTCCTGCCTCTAACGTGTCCAACCCCTGAATAATCTTATACGTTTCGATAAGATCCCCTCTCATCCTTTTAAATTCCAGTGTATACAAGCCTAGTCGCTCCAGTCTTTCAAGATATGACAGTCCCGCCATTCCGGGAATTAACCTAGTAAACCTACGCTGCACGCCCTCAATAGCAAGAATACCCTTCCTCAAATTTGGAGACCAAAACTGCACACAGTACTCCAGGTGCGGTCTCACTAGGGCCCTGTACAACTGCAGAAGGACCTCTTTGCTCCTATACTCAACTCCTCTTGTTATGAAGGCCAACGTGCCATTGGCTTTCTTCACTGCCTGCTGTACCTGCATGCTTCCTTTCAGTGACTGATGCACTAGGACACCCAGATCTTGTCGTACGTCTCCTTTTCCTAACTTGACACCATTCAGATAATACTCTGCCTTACTATTCTTACCACCAAAGTGGATAACCTCACACTTATCCACATTAAACTGCATCTGGCATGCATCCGCCCACTCACACAACCTGTCCAAGTCACCCTGCAACCTCACAGTTCACACTGCCACCCAGCTTTGTGTCATCTGCAAATTTGCTAATGGTACTTTTAATCCCTTCATCCAAGTTATTAATGTGTTAATGCACCTGCAGTTCCTTCTTACACATGATTACAGAGGAGGGGGGATGGGGGGGAGAATGGACGGCGTACTAGCCCGCTCCCCTGGCATAATTACCGGGTAGAGGGGAGGGGGTTGCAGGGTGGGTGGGGGGAGAACCTCTCCCCTCCCGATGCCCACCACCTCCACGCTGAAGGTCATCTGGCCCCGGCCTCCCATCCTCACCGGCCCCTGGGGCCCACAGAACAGCACGTTAATGACCGGCCGAATGGCCACACGTGCCCTCCCCCGGGGGACCGCACGCCCACCTGATGCCTCCCCCCCCCCCCACCTTCTCCCCGTATCTGCTCCTTATTCCCCCCTCTCCCCACATCCCCCCTCCTTCTCCTCCTCCCCTTGCCCTCCACTCTGTTCCCCACATTCCCTACAATGCCGAGGACTATATTCTGCACTCTGTATCTTCCCCCCACTCTCCACCCCACCACTTCCCCCTCCTCCTGTCCCTTTCCCCCTTCTCCATCACTTCCCCCTCCCTTATCTCCTTCTCTCCCCCCTTCCTCTGTATCTTCCCCTACAGTACCATATCCCCCCTCCTGTATCTTCCCCTACAGTACCATATCCTCCCCTCCCCCTCCTCTGTATCTTCACTACTGTACCCTATCCTCCCCTCCCCCTCCTCTGTATCTTCCCCTACTGTACCATATCCTCCCCCCTCCTCTGTATCTTCCCCGACTGTACCATATCCTCCCCCTCTGTATCTTCCTCTACTCTACCATATCCTCTCCCTCCCCCTCCTCTGTATCTTCCCCTACTGTACCATATCCTCCCTTCCTCGAGACCCTCTCCCCTCCAATAGAGTTGGGGCTAGGGCGGGTCATCGGCCGCTGATTGGACGGAGCGTGGCAGGTGGGCGGGACAATGACGCGAGTGACGGGTTATTCATCCAATAGAGTTGGGGCAAGGGCGGGTCATCGGCCGCTGATTGGAATGAGTGAGGCTCGTGGGCGGGACTGGTCCGCGAGCGACGGGTGACTCAGCCAATGGGGAAGGATGCGGGGCCGCGGCCGCTGAATGGGCGGAGTGCGGCCGGTGGGCGGGACTGGTCCGCAAATGACGGGTCACTCGGTCAATAGGGAAGGAGCAAGAGCGAGTCCGCGGCCGTTGAATGGGCGGGGCGTGACAGGTAGGCGGGACATTGACCAGAGTGACGGGTCACTCAGCCAATAGAGATGGGGCAGGGGCGGGTCCGCGGCCGCTGATTGGGCGGAGTGATGCGAGGTGTCCGGGATTGGCGGCTGAGCGACGAGTGACTCGGTCAATGGAGAAGGAGCTGGGGCGGGTCCGCGGCCGTTGAATGGACGTCCCGTCCCGGTGGGCGGGACTGGTTTGCGAATGACGGGCCACTCGGCCAACAGGGAAGGAGCTGAATGCCCGTTGAATGTGACAGGTAGGCGGGATATTGACCCGAGTGACGAGTTACTCAGCCAATAGAGGTGGAGCAGGGGGCGGGTCCGCGGCCGCTGAATCGACGGTGACCGTTACCGGTGGGCGGGACAATGACCCGAGTGACGGGTTTCTTGGCCAATGGGGAAGGTCCCATGGGTGTGTCCGCGGTCGCTGGTTAGACGTGATGCGAGGTGGGTGGGATTTGCGGCTGAGTGACGGGATAATTGGCCAATAGCGATGTAGCTGGGGCGGGTCTGCGGCCGCTGACGGGGCGTGCCCGGTGGGCGGGACATTGTCCCGAGTGACGGGTCATTCAGCCAATAGGGGAGGAACCGGGGCGGGTCCGATGCCGGTGGGCGGGACTGCTCCGCGAGTGATAGGAAGATTCGCCAATAGGAAAGGATCTGGGGCGGGTCCGCAGCCGTTGATTGGACGACGAGTGATATTGACTCGAGTGACGAGTCACTTGGCCAATAGTGAAGGATCTATGGCGGGTCCGCGGCCGCTGAATGGACGGGTCACTCAGCCAATGGGGAAGGGAGTGACCGCGAGGGGCGGGCTTTCTGACGGGGCCACGGCCGCTGATTGGGCGGAGTTCGGCCGGTGGGCTGGACTTTGACCCGAGTGACGGGACACTGGACCAATGGGGAGGGAGAGACGACAAGCAACACCACCTCACCCATCAAGGAATGACAACTGAATGTAACGGTAAATATTTTTATTACTGTCAACATTGTTACAAGTTACTAGTATTAGTATTATTATTACTATTATTAGTAGTATTATTATTAGTATTATTATTATTAGTAGTATTATTGTTACTATTATTAGTATTATTATTATTAGTATTATTACTGTTATTACTATTATTAGTATTATTATTATTAGTATTATTATTATTACTATTATTAGTAGTATTATTATTGCTATTATTACTATTATTATTAGTATTATTGTTACTATTATTAGTATTATTATTAGTAGTATTATTACTGTTATTACTATTATTAGTATTATTATTATTAGTATTATTGTTACTATTATTATTATTAGTAGTATTATTATTACTATTATTACTATTGTTATTAGTATTATTATTACTAATCCAAAAAAAAACCCAACTAATACATATTTGCAGCTAAACTGAAAGTTTTTTGTATTCTCAGCTTCTCCATTCCCCAGCTTCTCTCGTGCTTATAGATCGAAGTGATGGAGCCGGGTCTCCAGGTGCTAAAACCAATGGCAATGGATTGCAACCGGATACTTTGTCTTACAGTCTCTTTAAGCACGACTGTCCGTTTTGGAGTGGGGCGGTGGAAGATGGCAGGTTTCCTCTTTGGATATTCAAGGGTGATGGAGCTGTCATCTACCGGCCTTGGAAGCGGAGCGCTCTCGACGCTGCTCTCCCCGACAGTTGTTGTGTCTGTGTCGGGCATAGTCCCTGCCAGTTGCTCCTCGCTGTCGCCTTGCTTACCAGGCTGCAGTATTGCCTCGGCAGAATGTTCTTTCCCTTCTCTCATCCACCTCAGTTCTGCAACAGGATAGTGGACACCAAATGACAGAGAGCCTTTGTCAGGCTGACCCTCTGCCATTGCCTTAGATGGTCCTGCCACCTCCTGAGGCAGTTTTACCTCGTCTCCACCAGCAGCGATTCCTCCACTCTCCAAATCGCGGATTACTGCTGCTGGAGTGGTGTTGTGCTGGCCGTTACTTGCACCCGGTTTGTCTTCCTCGTTGTCATCGTGTGCGGTTCCTTCACCTTCACAGCGGTCACCTGGTCCGCAGTCCTGAGGATTTCTGAATCCGTTCATTATGTAATTGAACCACGAGGAAAACATCTTCAGTGACACTCAGAGGAGACGGAGCTGTGTCTGAGTGAAGGATCTTCAGCGGTTGCTGCTATTTATTGGTTGGGGAACAATTCCATTGTGATGAAGTTCCACGTCGACAATGGTCACCGTGGTGAAAACCGCAGATCAAAAGCAGTGCAACAACTGCTATCCTTTCGGTGGTCAATGGTCACAATGAGCAGATGATGCGAAACCATAGAGACTGAACTCAAAAGAAAAGATCGGGTTACTGAAGTTATAATGAACATCACAAAGTGTTTCAAAAGCAACCAAAGGAACAGCAAGTTTGAAATAAACGTTGAATATTTGGAACTGCTGCTTATTTGATGTGTTCTTTTTTTAAAAGAATCAGATTTGCAACAGCTGCAGTTTGTTTGGGAACTGAGATCTTGCGATAATCCATTGATCTGTACGTTAAAAGTCTGTGTCTACAATGGTGCTGCTGGACATAAATAATCCCACCTCACGCGTTTCCCCTTATTAAATTCCACTGGTTATCATTTCAGTGTTAAACTGAAAATGCTGCAAACATTCAGCAGGTGAGGCAGCACTAGTGGAGAGAGAAGCAAAGCTTTGTTCAAAAACCCTCCATCAAGTGTAGAAAAGAGACAAAAACAAATGTTTCAAGCCGTAGAGAAGATCGAAGTAATGGATGGCACATGGGGGAATATCTCTGATAGGGCAAGACCAGCGTCACCATGTGGATCAGTTGCAGATGAGATCTGGTCAGTGTTTAACGTGACTATAGAGAGAAAACACTAAAGGTACAAAGGCTGTGAGATGAAGGCAGTCAGAGAGTGACAATAAAAAGGGACATGTAAAATCACAAACGCAGGGCATTTACTACCAGGTAACGGATCTGTCCATTTGCCATTATTGCTGAAAATCTTTTGCATCCATTTAAAAACAGTTGCCCGAGAGTCACCTTTATCTAAGATTTCAATAACAATTCCTTTAGAAATAGACTGTGAAGGTTCCTGAAGTAGAAGAGGCTCGTCTGATTGTAAAGTGGTCAGAGTAATGCCAACCTTGCTGCAGTGTTCACTAATGTAGTCTGTCATCTTTCAGTCGTTCAGTGTAGTGACGAGCCGCTAGTACTGGAGCTCTGTCTGCCTACGGGAGTCCGCCTGCAACTGTTCCAGCTGCTACGGTCAGGGAAACGCCTCCGCTGTCACGCTGTGAAAACAGAGAGGATGAGACGGAGTTTCTTCCCACAGGCCATCAGGACTGTTAACTCTCATATCACCAGGGACTCATTTAATTTACTGTATTAATTTATTTTTGTGTTAAAAAATAAATAAATTCTATTCTGTTTTGTAGTTTTAGCACAATCCACAGGCATTGCCACTTTCATTTCACTGCACATCTTGTATGTGTATAAAAATATGATACTGGAGAGATTTTTTCATTGTTTTAGATTTTGAGATACAGCGCGGAAACTGGCCCTTCGGCCCACCGTATCCTCGCCGCCCAGCGATCCCCGCACACTAACACTATCCTACACACACTAGGGACAATTTTTACATTTACCCAGTCAATTAACCTACAAACCTGTACGTCTTTGGAGTGTGGGAGGAAACCGAAGATCTCGGAGAAAACCCACGCAGATTACGGGGAGAACGTACAAACTCCGTACAGACGGCGCCCGTAGTCGGAATCGAACCTGAGTCTCCGGCGCTGCATTCTCTGTAAGGCGGCAACTCTACCGCTGCGCCACCGTGCCGTTTGAAAAAGTTATTTTTATTTGTATGCAAAAGTGTATTCTGTTTACATGAGGGGAAAGTTTTACTTGTGTGTGGTACTTCATATAGGCATGTAATACATAATATAAACTTATGGTTCCAGGCTTTCTTCAACTGTTGTAAAATTCAAATTTGTATTTGATGTTTACCCATAATTGGACACGAAAATGTGACATTTTTTACACATCATAATTTATGTGAAAATATATACCTATCGTAATGGCCTACATTTGTCTAGACCAAATATTTTTTAGGACGTTTGATATGCCTTTCCAAACCCGACTTTGCTTGGAGAAAGTAGTTGCACATATTCATGTGGGAGAGCAAAAAATATCATGCTCATGTACGTCTGAAGAAGGGTCTCAACCCAAAACATCACCCATTCCTTCTCTCCTGAGATGCTGCCCTGACCTGCTGAGTTACTCCAGCATTTTGTGAATAAATACCTTCGATTTGTACCAGCAAACGCAGTTATTTTCTTACACTATGCTCAAGTACGTAACTCACCATGTCCTGAGAGTTACGTACGTAAGATGCCGTTGGCAATCAGAGAAACATAGAAACATAGAAAATAGGTGCAGGAGTAGGCCATTCGGCCCTTCGAGCCTGCACCGCCATTCAATATGATCATGGCTGATCATCCAACTCAGTATCCCGTACCTGCCTTCTCTCCATACCCCCTCATCCCTTTAGCCACAAGGGCCACATCTAACTCCCTCTTAAATATAGCCAATGAACTGGCCTCAACTACCTTCTGTGGCAGAGAATTCCACAGATTCACCACTCTCTGTGTGAAAAAATACTTTCTCATCTCGGTCCTAAAAGACTTCCCCCTTATCCTTAAACAGTGACCCCTTGTTCTGGACTTCCCCAACATTGGGAACAATCTTCCCGCATCTCCTCCGAAATGTGAGTGCCCAGAATCTTGAAGCATTTACGCAGCCCATCGGTCACAATCCTGTCGGCGTATTGAAAGGTAAGATTTTGTTTGTATTTTACATGTATTTTGGGGGATACGCTAGGATGAATTTTGATGTTTCGTTCGACATGTAGCCCCACATATTGATTTTGGTGTTGTACATACCTAACGTGATTCTAGATCGCTTGTCGGGTGTTTGCACTCATCCACTTTAATTCGTAAAATAAGTAGTGTAACAATTAAGTAATATTTGTACGTGAGGTATCGGGTATATGACCAAAGTCACATGAAATTCTTGTTTAAATGTATTTGTCAGTAGATCTTGGCGTCACGGTGGCGCGGCGGTAGAGTTGCTGCCTTACAGCGAATGCAGCGCCGGAGACTCAGGTTCGATCCTGACTACGGGCGCCGTCTGTACGGAGTTTGTACGCTCTCCCCGTGACCTGCGTGGGTTTTCTCCGAGATCTTCGGTTTCCTCCCACACTCCAAAGACGTACAGGTATGTAGGTTAATTGACTGGGTAAATGTAAAAATTGTCCCTAGTGTGTGTAGGATAGTGTTAATGTGCGGGAATCACTGGACGGCGCGGACTCGGTGGGCCGAAGGGCCTGTTTCCGCGCTGTATCTCTAATTCTAAAAATCTAAATCTAAAAAAATCTAAATCTGGCTATCATCGGCAGGGCTTCGGCACGCTTAGTTACTGCCGCGGCAATGTTTGCGCCAGGTTATACATTGGGCAAACAATGCAACAGCGGTAAATAAGCGTGCCGATGCCCTGTTTTACCCTCGTGGCCAATCTATACCTCTATGTGATGTAGCAGGTAGTTCAATATGACCAGGAATACAATCCAAAGACAAGCAATAGTAAGTTCTTGCCACTCCTGCACTGTAATATTAAGAAGGTTTATCAGTAGACAACTCAATTTTATATTACATAAATTCATTCTTCCATATTATGAATTGAATTTTACACACACCATTGCATGCCACATTTTGGTGTCCTCGTTACGTACGTGATTATTGCCATCTTACCATCTTACATACGTTAACACTTGTGTGGTAAATTTTACATTACTTGAAAAGACTACTTGCGGTTGTGGAACTATCTTCTTTCTTTTTGATAGAGTCAGACAGTTGTCAAACTTGTAAATAAATGTGTTTGCATTGGTTTTCGCAACAAATAATTTAGGGGTATCTATGTCACTTTTCCATGTCCCAGTATCAATAGACAATAGGTGCAGGAGGAGGCCATTCGGCCCTTTGAGCCAGCACCGCCATTCAATGTGATCATGGCTGATCATTCTTAATCAGTACCCCGTTCCTGCCTTCTCCCCATACCCCCTGACTCTGCTATCCTTAAGAGCTCTATCTAGCTCTCTCTTGAATGCATTCAGAGAATTGGCCTCCACTGCCTTCTGAGGCAGAGAATTCCACAGATTCACAACTCTCTGACTGGAAAGGTTTTTCCGCATCTCCGTTCTAAATGGCCGATCCCTTATTCTTAAACTGTGGGCCCTGGTTCTGGACTCCCCCAACATTGGGAACATGTTTCCTGCCTCTAACGTGTCCAACCCCTTAATAATCTTATATGTTTCGATAAGATCCCCTCTCATCCTTCTAAATTCCAGTGTATACAAGCCCAGTTGCTCCAGTCTTTCAACGTACGACAGTCCCGCCATTCCGAGAATTAACCTAGTAAACCTACGCTGCACGCCCTCAATAGCAAGAATATCCTTCCTCAAATTTGGAGACCAAAACTGCACACAGTACTCCAGGTGCGGTCTCACTAGGGCCCTGTACAACTGCAGAAGGACCTCTTTGCTCCTATACTCAACTCCTCTTGTTATGAAGGCCAACATTCCATTGGCTTTCTTCACTGCCTGCTGTACCTGCATGCTTCCTTTCAGTGACTGATGCACTAGGACACCCAGATCTCATTGTACGTCCCCTTTTCCTAACTTGACATCATTCAGATAATACTCTGCCTTCCTATTGTTACCACCAATGTGGATAACCTCACACTTATCCACATTAAACTGCATCGGCCATGCATCCACCCACTCACACAACCTGTCCAAGTCACCCTGCAACCTCATAGCATCTTCCTCACAGTTCACACTGCCACCCAGCTTTGTATCATCTGCAAATTTGCTAATAATACTTTTAATCCCTTCATCCAAGTCATATCATATCATAATTATATACATATGTATGTGACCAATAAACTTGACTTGACTTGACTTGGTTGCTGGGGCAGGGAGGCTCGAAGGGCCGAATGGCCTACTCTTGCACCTATTTTCTATGTTTCTATGTTTCCAAACGCAGGCTGATCGCCGTCGGAACGGCGTGATCCTGCTCGTGTCCGTCGCGGTGCGGGGGCGGCGGGCGCGAGGCGGGACCGCGGCGAGGGTGGGGCAGGGCAGGACCGCGGCGACGGCAGACAAACTCACTGCTTGTTGACGGAGGCCAGGTGCGTGGACGTCACCACGTGGCAGTGCCTCTTCACGGGGGGCTCCTCCTCGTCCGACGAGCTGTCCAGTGTCAGGTCGATCACCTCGGCCGCGGGACCGCCGTGCTGCGAGCAACACTTCCGCCGCGAGAAGGGCTCCGCGACCGCCGTGCCGCCTGCAGGAACGGAGCACGGCAAGCCCACGTCACCCAGCGAAGCAACGCAATGCGATATAAACCCTCTACCCCCACCTAACCCCCTCACCTCCGCCCTCTCCCCCCACCCACCTCAGCCCCCCTGGTTGCTCCCAGGATGCCGCCAAAATGCAGTCCCGCGCAAATACTTTTGTTTTCGCATCAAATATCATTTTTTCCGCTAGACTGCCAGAAAAATTATGGTTATATTCTTAAAGACAATTAATATGCACGTCTAAATAAGCATCAATTAAAATCAGATAAGATTCATATACTCAAAAAAACACGCGGCAAAAACTTACCCGGGCTTTATTATCTGAATGGTGGCCGATTAGGAAAAGGGGAGATGCAACGAGACCTGGGTGTCGTGGTACACCAGTCATTGAAAGTAGGCATGCAGGTGCAGCAGGCAGTGAAGAAAGCGAATGGTATGTTGGCATTCATAGCGAGGGGATTTGAGAATAGGGGCAGGGAGGTTCTGCTGCAGTTGTACAGGGCATTGGTGAGACCACACCTGTAGTATTGCATACAGTTTTGGTCTCCTAATCTGAGGAAAGACCTTCTTGCCATAGAGGGAGTACAGAGAAGGTTCACCAGATTGATTCCTGGGATGGCAGGACTTTCATATGAAGAAAGACTGGATAGACTCGGCTTGTACTCGCTGGAATTTAGAAGATTGAGGGGGGATCTTATAGAAACTTACTTAATTCTTAGGGGGTTGGACAGACTAGATGCAGGAAGATTGTTCCCGATGTTGGGGAAGTCCAGAACAAGGGGGTCACAGTTTAAGGATAAGGGGGAAGTCTTTTAGGACCGAGATGTGAACGTTTTTTTTCACACAGAGTGGTGAATCTGTGGAATTCTCTGCCACAGAAGGTAGTTGAGGCCAGTTCGTTGGCTATATTTAAGAGGGAGTTAGATGTGGCCCTTGTGGCTAAAGGGATCAGGGGGTATGGAGAGAAGGCAGGTACGGGATACTGAGTTGGATGATCAGCCATGATCATATCGAATGGCGGTGCGTACAGGCTCGAAGGGCCGAATGGCCTCCTCCTGCACCTATGTTTCTATGTTTCTATGTAGCGACGGCTGTCGGCTTTCAAAATGGACGCCGATTGACATCAGTGGACATCAGTGGCCCGCCTAAAGGTCACAGCGGGGTCAGGCAGATGTGCTGGGACAACAGACCCACACCTGGCTGTCTGTCAGCGACACGTGCAGCGCCCTCTCGCCGTTGGCAAGTCCCTGCACCCACTGCGGGGTGGGCGGGACTGGTTCCCCGAGTGATAGGAGGTTCCGCCAATAGAGAAGGATCTGAGGCGGGTCCGCGTCCGCTGATTAGGCGGAGTGAAGCCAGGTGGGCGGGATTTGTAGATGAGTGACGGGGCACTCGGCCAATGGGGACCGTAGACATTCACAAGACAGTCCTCAAGTCACTTCATCCAACTATCTACTAAAACTCTCGTTCGTTTGTTTGTTTGTTTCTTTGTTCCTGAACTACAGCCAAAACGGTGCACGACAACGCGGTAATTTTAGGCCCACCTTACTCACCTTCATCCCTTTGTCAATAGACAATAGACAATAGGTGCAGGAGTAGGCCATTCGGCCATTTGAGCCAGCACCGCTATTCAATGTGATCATGGCTGATCATTCTCAATCAGTACCCCGTTCCTGCCTTCTCCCCATACCCCCTGACTCCGCTATCCTTAAGAGCTCTATCTAGCTCTCTCTTGAATGCATTCAGAGAACTGGCCTCCACTGCCTTCTGAGGCAGAGAATTCCACAGGTTCACAACTCCCTGACTGAAAACATTTTTCCTCATCTACGTTCTAAATGGTCGACCCCTTATTCTTAAACTATGGCCGCTGGTTCTGGACTCCCCCAACATTGGGAACATGTTTCCTGCCTCTAAGGTGTTGATTCCCTTAATAATCTTATACGTTTCGATAAGATCCCCTCTCATCCTTCTAAATTTCAGCGTACACAAGCCCAGTCGCTCCAGTCTTTCAACATACGACAGTCCCGCCACTCCGGGAATTAACCTAGTAAACCTACGCTGCACGCCCTCAATAGCAAGAATATCCTTCCTCAAATTTGGAGACCAAAACTGCACACAGTACTCCAGGTGCGGTCTCACTAGGGCCCTGTACAACTGCAGAAGGACCTCTTTGCTCCTATACTCAACTCCTCTTGTTATGAAGGCCAACATGCCATTGGCTTTCTTCACTGCCTGCTGTACCTGCATGCTTCCTTTCAGTGACTGGTGCCCAGATCTCGTTTCCTAACTTGACACCATTCAGAAGGAGCTGGGGGCAGGTCCGCGGTCGCTGAATGTGACAGGTAGGCGGGATTTTGCCCCGAGTGACGAGTCACTCAGCCAATAGAGGTGGGGCTGGGGCGGGTCCGCGGCCGCTGATTGGCGTGAACTGGTGGGCGGGGCATTGACCTGAGTGACGGGTTAATTGGCCATTGGGAAAGGTTCCGAGGCGTGTCCGCGGCCGCTGATGACACGGAGTGATGATGCCAGGTGGGCGGGACTGGCAGCTGAGTGACGGGTTACTTGGCCAGTAGCGATGTAGCTTGGGCGGGTCTGCGGCCGCTGATTGGGCGGAGTGAGGCTCATAGGCGGGACTGTACCGCGAAATGACGTGTCGCGGGGTTGGGGCGGGTCCGCGGCCGCTGACAGGACGGGGCGTGACGGTTGGGCGGGACATTGACCCGAGTGACGGGTCACTCAGCCAATGGAGGACAATCCGGGGCGGGTTCGCGGCCGCTGATTGGAATGAGTGAGGCTCGTGGGCGGAACTGGTCTGCGAACGACGGGTACGTCGGCCATGAGGGAAGGAGCTGGGGCGGGTCCGCTGCCGCTTGAATGGACGGGGCGTGACAGGTAGGCGGGACATTGACCCGAGTAACGGTCACTCAGTCAATAGAGGTGGGGCTGCGGCGGGTCAGCGGCCGCTGATTGGAATGAGTGAGGCCCGTGGGCGGGACTAGCGACTGAGTGACGGGTAATTGGCCAATAGATTTGGAGCCGCGGTGGGTCAGCGGCTGCTGATTGGGCGGAGAGAGGCTCGTGGGCGGGACATTGACCCGAGTGACGGGAGACTCGGCCAATGAGGAAGGATCCCGTGTTGGTCCGTGGCCGCTGATTGGGAGAAATAAGGCCCGCTTGGCGGGACTGTACTGGGAGTGACGGGTAACTCGGCCAATAGGGATGGAGCTGGGGGCGGGTCCGCGGCGGCTGAATGGACGGTGACCGTTACCGGTGGGCGGGACAATGACCCGAGTGACAATGTCCCGGCATTTTGTGAATAAATCGATCTCCAGCATTTTGTGAATAAATCGATTATATCCTTCCTTTGTCCCACCCCCGACATCAGTCTGAAGAAGGGTCTCGACCCGAAACGTCACCCATTCCTTCTCTCCCGAGATGCTGCCTGACCTGCTGAGTTACTCCGGCATTTCGTGAATAAAAGGAAATGTCCAGGGGCGGGTCCGCGGCTGCTGATTAGACGGAGTAATGCGAGGTGGGCGGGATTGGTGGCTGAGTGACGGTTTACTTGGCCAATAGCGATGGAGCTGGGGCGGGTCCGCGGTCGCTGACTGAACGGGTCGTGACGGCTGGGCGGGACATTGACCCGAGTGACGGGTCATTCAGCCAATAGGGGAGGATCCGTGGCGGATCCGCGGCCGGAGGGCAGAACTGCTCCGCGAGTGATAGGAAGCTTCGCCAATAGGAAAGGATCTAGGGCGGGTCTGCGGCCGCTGATTGGACGGGTCACTCAACTAATGAAGAAGGGAGTGATCGCGAGGGGCCGGGATTTCTGGCGGAAGCGCGGCCGCTGAATTGGCGGAGTGATGCCGGTGGGCGGGATTAGTATCTGAGTGACGGGATAGTCGGCCAATAGGGAAGGACCTGGGGCGGGTCCGCGGCCGATGATTGGGCGGAGTGCGGCCGGTGGGCAGGACTTTGACCCGACTGACGGGTCACTGGACCAATGGGGAGGGAGAGGCGACACGCAGCACCCCCCACCACTTTCACATCAAGGAATGACAACTGAATGTAACGGTAAATACTTTTATTACTGTCAACAATGCAAGTTACTTGGATTAGTATTATTATTACTATTATTACTATTATTATTACTATTATTATTAGTATTATCACTATTATTATTAGTATTATTAGTCAATAGTCAATTTATAGTCAATAGTCAAATTTATTTGTCACATACATATAAATGTGCAGTGAAATGAAAAATTACCCGCAGTTCAACAATAAGACCGATAAAAATAAGCAATAAAAATATGCAATAACACACACAAAACACCAAACAAAAGAAACATCCATCACAGTGAGTCTCCTCCCGTCCCTCCTCACTGTGATGGGAGGCCAGAATGTCTTTTCTCTTCCCCTGCCGTCTTCTCCCGCGGTCAGGCTGTAGGAGTTGCCACGTTGGGGCGGTCGGGGCTCGCGACATTGAAGCCCCCGCCGGACGGTGAAAGTTCCACGGCCTATTCCAGGCCGTGCCGGACGGTGAAAGGTCCGCGGCGGGCCGACCCAAGCCCCGCGATTCGGGGCGGGCGAAGACGCTGTCGCTGCTGCTGCCGGAGCTCCCGATGTCGGCCCCCACCCAGGGGCCTGCGGGCTTCCTAAGTCCAGGCGGCCCGCGCCGGAGCCTCCGGAGACGAGTCGCAGCCGCTCCCGCATCATCCGAAGGCCGCCAGCTCCAGGTGCATGGCCGGTGGTAGGCCGCAGCGGGAACGGAGACATGACACAGAAAACAAAGGTCGGGTCTCCGTTCGTGAGAGACACTTTTACAGTTCCCACCCCCCCCCACATAACACACAACCGCAAACACTACATCGTATTTAAACTACAATTAAGACAAAAACAACAAAAAGCACAAAAGACAAACGGACTGCAGGCAAGCCGCAGCTCCAAGGGCAGCGCTGGCTCCTCCTTACTATTATTATTAGTATTATTATTACTATTATTATTAGTATTATTATTACTATTGTTACTATTTTTATTAGTATTATTATTACTATTATTACTATTATTATTAGTATTATTATTACTATTACTATTATTATTAGTGTTATTATTACTATTATTAGTAGTGTTATTATTACTATTATTACTATTATTAGTAGTATTATTATTACTATTATTACTATTATTAGTTGTATTATTATTACTATTATTATTACTATTATTATTAGTATTATTACTATTATTACTATTATTAGCAGTATTATTGTTACTATTATTACTATTATTAGTTGTATTATTATTACTATTATTACTATTATTAGTCGTATTATTATTATTACTATTATTACTGTTATTAGTAGTATTATTATTATTATTATTACTATTATTAGTAGTATTATTATTACTATTCGAAAAAAAAGCAAACAACTAATACATATTTGCAGCTATACTGAAAGTTGTTTGTATTCTCAGCTTCTCCATTCCCCAGCTTCTCTCGTGCTTATAGATCGAAGTGATGGAGCCGGGTCTCCAGGTGCTGAAACCAATGGCAATCGATTGCAACCGGATACTTTGTCTTACAGTTTCTTTGTGCACGACTGTCTGTTTTGGAGTGGGGCGGTGGAAGATGGCAGGTTTCCTCTTTGGGTATTCAAGGGTGATGGAGCTGTCATCTACCGGCCTTGGAAGCGGAGCGCTCTCGACACTGCTCTCCCCGACAGTTGTTGTGTCTGTGTCGGATATAGTCCCTTCCAGTTGCTCCACGCTGTGACCATGCTTACCAGGCTGCAGTATTGCCTCGGCAGAATGTTCTTTTCCTTCTCTCATCTGCCTCAGTTCTGCAACAGGATAGTGGACACCAAATGACAGAGAGCCTTTCTCAGGCTGACCCTCTGCCATTGCCTTAGATGGTCCTGCCACCTCCTGAGGCAGTTTTACCTCGTCTCCACCAGCAGCGATTCCTCCACTCTCCAAATCGCGGATTACTGCTGCTGGAGTGGTGTTGTGCTGGCCGTTACTTGCACCCGGTTTGTCTTCCTCGTTGTCATCGTGTGCGGTTCCTTCACCTTCACAGCGGTCACCTAGTCCGCAGTCCTGAGGATTTCTGAACCCATTCATGATATAATTGAACCACGAGGAAAACATCTTCAGTGACACTCAGAGGAGACGGAGCTGTGTCTGAGTGAAGGATCTTCAGCGGTTGCTGCTATTTATTGGTTGGGGAACAATTCCATTGTGATGAAGTTCCACGTCGACAATGGTCACCGTGGTGAAAACTGCAGAACAAAAGCAGTGCAACAACTGCCATCCTTTCCGTGGTCAATCGTCACAATGAGCAGATGATGCAAAACCATAGAGACTAAACTCAAAAGAAAAGATCATTTTACTGAAGTTATAATGAACATCACAAAGTGTTTCAAAAGCAACAGCAAGTTTGAAATAAACGCTGAATATTTGGAACTGCTGCATATTTTATGTGTTCTTTTTTTAAAAAGAATCAGATTTGCAAATGCTGCAGTTTGTTTGGGAACTGAGATCTTGTGAAAATCCATTGATCTGTACGTTAAAAGTCTGTCTCCACACTGGTGCTGCCGGGCATAAATAATCCCACCTCATGCGTTTCCCCTTATTAAATTCCACTGGTTATCATTTCAGTGTTAAACTGAAAATGCTGCAAACATTCAGCAGGTGAGGCAGCGCTAGTGGAGAGAGAAGCAAAGCTTTGTTCAAAAACCCTCCATCAAGTGTAGAAAGGAGACAAAAACAAATGTTTCAAGCCGTAGAGAAGATGGGAAGTAATGGATGGCACATGGGGAATATCTCTGATAGGGCAAGACCAGCGTCACCATGTGGATCAGTTGCAGATGAGATCTGGTCAGTGTTTAAGGTGACTATAGAGAGAAAACACTAAAGGTACAAAGGCTGTGAGATGAAGGCAGTCAGAGAGTGACAATAAAAAGGGACATGTAAAATCACAAATGCAGGGCATTGGGACATGTCCAGCAGGCCAGCCTGCGCTAATGGAGGGAGGAAATCTGAGCCAATATTGCAGGTCGATGATGTACAGGAGAATTGGTCAGGGGGATGGAAGGGGGGGGGGAGAGGAGAGGGAAGGGTGGGAGGGAAGGGGGAGAGGGAGGGAGGAGAGGGAGGGAGGGGGAGGGGAAAGGGGAGAGGGAAGGGGGGGGAGGAGAGGGTGCTGCACCAATGCAGGAGAGGTTTGGGTCCAACGGGTCCACTTGGTCTAGTTTGTTGTATATCTCTCAACATCATCTCGATACCTCTCGTTTCCCTCTCCCCCAACTCTCAGTCTGAAGAAGGGTCTTGACCCGAAACGTCACTCACTCCTTTTCTCCAGAGATGCTGCCCGTCCCGCTGAGACTCAGTGGGTCACAGGCACTGGGATTTTTTTTTATGCATTAATTAAATACAATGAAAATATATCAATGAGAAAGGGCTAACTCAAAGCTTTCATTCTTGCTATTGAGGGCGTGCAGCGTAGGTTCACCAGGTTAATTCCCGGAATGGCGGGACTGTCATACGTTGAAAGACTGGAGCGACTAGGCTTGTATACACTGGATTTTAGAAGGATGAGAGGGGATCTTATCGAAACGTATAAGATTATTAAGGGGTTGGACACGTTAGAGGCAGGAAACATGTTCCCAATGTTGGGGGAAGTCCAGAACCAGGGGCCACACAGTTTAAGAATAAGGGCTCGGCCGTTTAGAACGGAGATGAGGAAAAACATTTTCAGTCAGAGAGTTGTGAATCTGTGGAATTCTCTGCCTCAGAAGGCAGTGGAGGCCAAGTCTCTGAATGCATTCAAGAGAGAGCTAGATAGAGCTCTTAAGGATAGCGGAGTCAGGGGGTATGGGGAGAAGGCAGGAACGGGGTACTGATTGAGAATGATCAGCCATGATCACATTGAATGGCGGTGCTGGCTCTAAGGGCCGAATGGCCTACTCCTGCACATATTGTCTACATATTGCCCCCCTGACATCAGTCTGAAGAAGGGTCTCGACCCGAAACGTCACCCATTCCTTCTCTCCTGAGATGCTGCCTGACCTGCTGAGTTACTCCAGCATTTTGTGAATTGCAGAAGTAAAGGGTGTTCTTGCTGACCGATAGCAACATTTCCTTTCTGGCAGGCTGGATTTTTCTTTCAAGAAGTTCTCAAGTCTTGTTACTTGTGTTTTTGTTTTGTTTTTCTTCAACTGTCGATACGTCTTTTTACAGGACTGCATCGCAGCTAACAAACTACCGGGTAACGGATCTGTCCATTTGCCATTATTGTTGAAAATCTTTTGCATCCATTTAAAATCAGTTGCCTGAGAGTCACCTTTTTCTAAGATTTCAATAGCAATTCCTTTAGAAATAGACTGTGAACGTTCCTGAAGTAGAAGAGTATAAGAAAATAACTGCAGAAGGGTCTCGACCCGAAACGTCACCCATTCCTTCTCTCCCGAGATGCTGCCTGACCTGCTGAGTTACTCCAGCATTTTGTGAATAAATTGATTTGTACCAGCATCTGCAGTTATTTTCTTATACTACTTGTTGCTCCACTGCAGATGCTGGTACAAATCGAAGGTATTTATTCACAAAATGCTGGAGTAACTCAGCAGGTCAGGCAGCATCTCGGGAGAGAAGGAATGGGTGACGTTTCGGGTCGAGACCCTTCTTCACGTTTCGGGTCGAGACCCTTCTTCACGTTTCGGGTCGAGACCCTTGAACAAAGGGTCTCGACCCGAAACGTCACACATTCCTTCTCTCCTGAGATGCTGCCTCACCTGCTGAATTACTCCAGCATTTTGTGAATAAATACCTCTGAAGTAGAAGAGGCTCGTCTGATTGTAAAGTGGTCAGAGTAATGCCAACCTTGCTGCAGTGTTCATTAATGTAGTCTGTCATCTTTCAGTCGTTCAGTGTAGTGTCCAGCCGCTAGCACTCGAGCTCAGTCTGCCTACGGGAGTCCGCCTGTAACTGTTCCAGCTGCTACGGTCAGGCAAACGCCTCCGCTGTCACGCTGTGAAAACAGAGAGGATGACACGGAGTTTCTTCCCACAGGCCACCAGGACTGTTAACTCTCATATCACCAGGGACCCATTTAATTTACTGTGTTAATTTCTTTTTTGTGTTAAAGGGGGGAGGTAAAGGGACGGGTGTTGCACCTCCTGCGGTTGCAGGGGAAAGTGCCCGGGGATGGTGGTGGTTTGGGTAGGAAGGGACGAGTGGACCAGGGAGTTACGGAGGGAACGGTCTCTGCGGAGAGGGGATGGGAAGACGTGGCCAGTGGTGGTCCCATTGTAGGTGACGGAAATGTTGGAGGATGATTTGTTGGATACGCTGGCTGGTGGGGTGGAAGGTGAGAACGAGGGGGATTCTGTCCTTGTTACGAGTGGGGGGAGGGGGAGCAAGAGCGGAGCTGCGGGATGTAGAAGAGAACCTAGTGAGAGAGGCTCATCTATAATGGAAGAGGGGAAGCCCCGTTTCCTGAAGAATGAGGAAAACTTGCTGTGGTTCCCTGTAGTAGCGGGTGGGCAGGAGGGCCCCGGGCCGGGTGGAGCTGTGACCTGTTGCTGGCCTACACATCTTGTATATGTATGTGACAAATAAACTTGACTTGACTTGGTTGCCAGGGCCAGCTCCCAGAATGCCCCCAAAATGCAGTCCCGCGCAAATTCAGTTTTGTTTTCGCATCAAATATCATTTTTTCCGCTAGACTGCCAGAAAAATTATGGTTATATTCTTAAAGACAATTAATATGCACGTCAAAATAAGCGTCAATTAAAATCAGTTAAGATTCATATCCTCAAAAAAAACACGGGCCAAAAACTTACCCGGGCTTTGTCAAGTCAAGTCAAGTCAATTTTATTTGTATAGCACATTTAAAAACAACCCACGTTGACCAAAGTGCTGTACATCTGATTAGGTACGCAAACAGTTCACAGCGCCTCCTCAATGAGCCTCAAACGCTAGGGAGTAGAAATAGATTTTGAGCCTGGACTTAAAGGAGTCGATGGAGGGGGCAGTTCTGATGGGGAGAGGGATGCTGTTCCACAGTCTAGGAGCTGCAACCGCAAAAGCGCGGTCACCCCTGAGCTTAAGCCTAGACCGCGGGCCTGCAGTCGGGTCCGGGTGTTGGCTTTCAAACTGTTCACAGTGGTTTGGGAACAGCTCTGCCCAGGACAGGAAGACTGAACGCACTATGGGAACTACACTCACCCCCCCCTGCCTGCAGGACCTATACATCAGGAGGTGCAGATCCAGAGCCAGCAGCGGTAGAGTTGCTGCCTTACAGCGAATGCAGCGCCGGAGACTCAGGTTCGATCCAGACTACGGGCGCCGTCTGTACGGAGTTTGCACGTTCCCCCCGTGACCTGCGTGGGTTTTCTCCGAGATCTTCGGTTTCCTCCCACACTCCAAAGACGTACAGGTACAATAGACAATAGGTGCAGGAGGAGGCCATTCAGCCCTTCGAGCCAGCACCGCCATTCAATGCGATCATGGCTGATCATCTCAATCAGTACCCCGTTCCTGCCTTCTCCCCATACCCCCTCACTCCGCTATCCTTAAGAGCTCTATCCAGCTCTCTCTTGAAAGCATCCAACGAACTGGCCTCCACTGCCTTCTGAGGCAGAGAATTCCACACCTTCACCACTCTCTGACTGAAAAAGTTCTTCCTCATCTCCGTTCTAAATGGCCGACCCCTTATTCTTAAACTGTGGCCCCTTGTTCTGGACTCCCCCAACATTGGGAACATGTTTCCTGCCTCTAATGTGTACGTAGGTTAATTGTTCAACAGTTCAACAACAGAGCTTTATTTGTACCGAACGAAACTACATAGCAGTCACACAAAAAAGAACACAAGACACATGACCCCAACACGAACGTCCATCACAGTGACTCCAAACACCCCCTCACTGTGATGGAGGCAACAAAACTTCCACTCTCTTCCCCACGCCCACGGACAGACAGCTCGTCCCCGACCGACCCGCACAGTCCCCGCAAGCGGCTGGGCAAATGTAAAAATTGTCCCTAGTGTTAGTGTGCGGGGATCGCTGGGCGGCACGGACCCGGTGGGCCGAAGGGCCTGTTTCTGCGCTGTATCTCAAAATCTAAAAAATCTTTAAAAATCTAAACATTATGGGGGACCCCTACCCCCCCCCCCCAGCAACGGACTGTTCCAGCTGCTACGGTCAGGCGAACGCCTCCGCTGTCACGCTGTGAAAACAGAGAGGATGAGACGGAGTTTCTTCCCACAGGCCATTGGGACTGTTTACTCTTATAATAATAATAATAATAATAATACATTTTATTTATATAGCGCTTTTCATATACTCAAAGACGCTTTACAGAGATTTTGAGAACATAGGGAAATTAATAAATAGATAAATAAGTAAATAAATAAATGAACAGAGAAAGGAGACAGAAGGTGAGGTGACCTTCAGTGGTTGAAGGCAGTACTGAACAGGTGAGACTTCAGCGATGTTTTGAATGTGGTGAGTGTGGGGGAGTCTCTAACGGTTTGGGGTAGTGAGTTCCATAGGGTGGGAGCAGCGATGGAGAAAGCCCTGTCCCCCCAGGATCTGAGTTTGGTCCGGATGTGGGGGGATAGGAGATTGGCAGCGGCAGAGCGGAGGGTGCAGGTGGGAGTGTGCCTGTGGAGGAGGTCGGTCAGGTAGGATGGGGCCAGGTTATGGAGGGCTTTGTAGGTTATGAGGAGGATTTTGTACTGGATTCTCTGGGGGATGGGGAGCCAGTGGAGTTTATAAAGGACGGGGGTGATATGGTCACGGATCGAGGTGTGTGTGAGTAGACGGGCAGCGGAGTTTTGAATGTATTGGAGTTTATTGATGATTTTTGAGGGTGCGCCATAGAGGAGGCTGTTGCAGTAATCCAGACGGGAGGTGATTAAGGCGTGGATGAGGGTTTCTGCAGCTGTGGAGGAGAGGGATGGACGGAGACGGGCGATGTTTTTGAGGTGGAAGAAGGCTGTCTTGGTGATGTGTTTGATGTGTTTGTCGAAGGAGAGGGTTTGATCAAAGATGATTCCAAGATTCCGGATGTGAGGTGAGGTGGACACTGGGAGACCATCAATGTTGAGGATGAAGTTTTGGGTGGATTTGGTGAGCGTTTTTGGACCAATGATGATGATTTCAGATTTGTTGCAATTGAGTTTGAGGAAGTTTGATTGAAGCCAAGATTTTATTTCAGTGATGCAGTTTGTCAGTGTAGAGTGTGTGGTGGAGGAGATTGACTTGGTGGAGATGAGGAGCTGGATATCATCGGCGAAGCAGTGGAAGTTGAGACCATGACGGCTTATATCACCAGGGACTCATTTAAATTACTGTGTTAATTTATTTATTTTTGTAGTTTAGCACAATCCGCAGGCGTTGCCACTTTCATTTCACTGCACATCTTGTATATGTTTGTGACAAATAGACTTTTTGACTTGACTTGACAACAAAATGGACGCCGATTGACATCAGTGGACATCAGTTGCCCGCCAAAAGGTCACAGCGGGGTCAGGCAGATGTGCTGGGACAACAGACCCACACCTGGCTGTCTGTCAGCGACACGCGCAGCGCCCTCTGGCAGTCTGGCAAGTCCCTGCACCCGCTGAGGCCGGTGGGCGGAACTGGTCAACTTGGCCAATGGGGAAGGATCTGGGGGCGGAACCCCGGCCGCTGATTGGGAAGACTGGGCGGGACTATACTGCGAGTGACGGGTTACTCAGCCAATAGGGAAGGACCTGGGGGCGGGTCCGCGGCCGTTGATTAGACGGAATGATGCCAGGTGGGCGGGATTGGAAGCTGAGTGTAGGGTTACTTGGCCAATGGGGAAGGATCTGGCGGCGGGACTGCGGCCACTGATTGGGAGGACTGGGGGGCGCTGGGCGGGACCTTGTCCCGAGTGACGGGTCACTCGACCAATGAGAAGGAAGTGACCGGGAGGGGCGGGATTTCAGGCGGCGCCACGGCCGCTGATTGGGCGGAGTGAGGTTCGTGGGCGGGACCTTGTCTCGAGTGACGGGTCACTCGACCAATGAGAAGGAAGTGACCGGGAGGGGCGGGATTTCAGGCGGCGCCACGGCCGCTGATTGGGCGGAGTGAGGTTCGTGGGCGGGACATTGACCCGAGTGACGGCAAACTCGGCCAATGGGGAGGGCGTGACGGCAAGAGGCTGCAGCGCCGGAGTCGCGGGTTCGATCCCGACCACGGCCGCTGTCTGTTTGTGACGACGACTCAAGACAGTCAAATGTCTGCGACATGTTAAATTGCTGGAGTCAAGACGCACCAACGCCCACTTATTGGTCGTCTACAAAGAGACTCGCGGCATCATCCCCAGTAACATATCTCACTTCATCCAATCCAATGCCCCAGAAATTCACCAGACAGTCCTCAGGTCACTTCATCCACCCATCTACTAAAACTCTCGTTTGTTTGTTTGTTTGTTCCTGAACTGCAGCCAAAACGGTACACGATAGCGCGGCAATTTTAGGCCCACCTTACTCACCGTCGTCCCTTTGGTGCTAGTGGAAGAAGTTTCAGTGAAATTGGTGTTATATTTTTTAAGTTATTCACTTTTTAAAGTTTAAATCTACCTCCTAGGGAGGGAGGTAGGGAGAGAGGGAGGGAGAGGGAGGGAGGGAGGGAGGGAGAGGGGGGGGGAGGGGAAGGGGTGGAAGGAGGGTGTGGGGGGAGGGAGGGAAAGGGGATAAGGGGGGTTGAGGAGGATGGAGTGGGGTTGAGAGGAATGGAGTGGGGGGGAGGGGAAGGGGAAGGGGTGGAGGGGGAGGGGTGGAGGGGAAGGGGATAAGGGGGGTTGAGGGGGATGGAGTGGGAGGAAGGGGAAGGGATGGAGGGGGAGGGAGGGGGGGAGTGGGGGGAGAGGGGGGAGGGGAAGGGGTGGAGGGGGGGAGGGAGGAGAGGGGATAAGGGGGAGGAGAGGGTGCTGCACCAATGCAGGAGAGGTTTGGGCCCAACGGGTCCCCTTGGTCTAGTTTATACTAGAATTAGAGCAAACAAAAACAGCTCCCGACAGTCACTATGTCCACGGACTGTCCCAGAGTGGAACATCCTTCCCGACACCACCAGATGTGCGCCAACCTTGTCACTCTAGAAGTCACAGCTCGACAACTTGGACATGGATCATCTCACCAAACTTGCCCACATAAAAACCTAAGTGACCCTTTTGCAACCGGTACCCACGCGAACGAGACCCGCGCGAGATAGCCCAGCTGTTGGCGGTTGTGCAGCAGAAAGCAGAAACAGAAACAGATGCGGAGTTTGTACGTTCTCCCCGTGACCTGCGTGGGTTTTCTCCAGGCGCTCCGGTTTCCTCCCACACTCCAAAGACGTGCAGGTTTTGTAGATTAATTGGCTTCAGGAAAAATTGTAAATTGTCCTGAGTGTGTGTGTGTCGGATAGATTTTAGATTTAGAGATACAGTGCGGAAACAGGCCCTTCGGCCCACTGAGTCCGCGCCGCCCAACGATCCCCGCACACTAACACTATCCTACACACACTAGGGACAATTTTTACATTTACCCAGTCAGTTAACCTCCAAACCTGTACGTCTTTGGAGTGCGGGAGGAAACCGAAGATCTCGGAGAAAACCCACGCAGGTCACGGGGAGAACGTACAAACTCCGTACAGACGGCGCCCTTAGTCAGGATCGAACCTGGGTCTCCAGCGCTGCATTCGCTGTAAGGCAGCAACTCTACCGCTGCACCACCGTGCCGCCCTTGGTCGGCGCGGACTCGGTGGGCCGAAGGGCCTGTTTCCGCACTGTATAACAAAACTAAATCTCTCCCCACAACTCCTGCCCATGTAGTATCCTGGTCGTAGGTTCTAGGAGCAGAATTAGGCCATAATAATAATAATAATAATAATAAATTTTATTTGTCATCTGTTGGTTGGCACAGGGTCAACTGTACAATGAAATGTATTTGACAAGACAACGGGCACATCAGCAGTAATATTCCAAGGATAAATAAGATTTTAAAAATGACATTAGGAAGGTAAAAAGACGACATTAAAAATAGTTAAAAAGACAATATTAAAAATAATTAACATATATGAATTGAAAGTATAAGAAAATAACTGCAGATGCTGGAACAAATCGAAGGTATTTATTCACAAAATGCTGGAGTAACTCAGCGGGTCAGGCAGCATCTCAGGAGAGAAGGAATGGGTGACGTTTCGGGTCGAGACCCTCCTTCAGTCTGAAGAAGGGTCTCGACCCGAGACGTCACCCATTCCTTCTCTCCTGAGATGCTGCCTGACCTGCTGAGTTACTCCAGCATTTTGTGAATAAATACCTTCTATATGAATTGAAATGTGTTTATGAGTTCAGAAGCCTGATGAAAACTGTTCTTAAGTCTGGTGGTACGTGCAGCCATAATCCTGTATCTGCCTGACGGCAACAAGGAGAACAGCCAGCGTGCTGGGTGGCTGTGGTCCTTGTGGTCCATTCGGCCCATCGAGTCTACTCCGCTATTCAATCATATCATCATATCATCATATCATATCATATCATCATATCATATATATACAGCCGGAAACAGGCCTTTTCGGCCCTCCAAGTCCGTGCCGCCCAGTGATCCCCGTACATTAACACTATCCTACACCCACTAGGGACAATTTTTACATTTACCCAGCCAATTAACCTACATACCTGTACGTCTTTGGAGTGTGGGAGGAAACCGAAGATCTCGGAGAAAACCCACGCAGGTCACGGGGAGAACGTACAAACTCCTTACAGTGCAGCGCCCGTAGTCAGGATCAAACCTGAGTCTCCGGCGCTGCATTCACTGTAAAGCAGCAACTCTACCGCTGCGCTACCGTGCCGCCTAAATCATGGCTGATCTATCTCTCCCTCCTAACCCCGTTCTCCTGCCTTCTCCCCAACAACCCCCTGACACCCGTATTTCATCAAGAATCCATCTTTAAAACTGAGGCGAGAAAAAAACATTTTCACCCAGAGAGTTGTGAATTTCAAGTCAAGTTTATTTGTCACGTTCACATCCACGATGTGCAATGAAATGAAAGTGGCAATGCCTGCGGATTGTGCACAAAAAAGAATTACAGTTACAGCATATAAATAAAGCTAATAAAGTTAATATAGAGAAGACAAAATTTAGTCCCTGGAGTTATAAAAGTTGACAGTCCTGATGGCCTGTGGGAAGAAACTCCGTCTCATCCTCTCCGTTTTCACAGCGTGACAGCGGAGGCGTTTGCCTGACCGTAGCAGCTGGAACAGTCCTTTGCTGGGGTGGTAGGGGTCCCCCATAATGTTTCTGGCTCTGGATCTGCACCTCCTGATGTATAGGTCCTGCAGGGGGGCGAGTGTAGTTCCCATGGTGCGTTCAGCCGAACGCACTACTCTCTGCAGGGCCATCCTGTCCTGGGCAGAGCTGTTCCCAAACCAGACTGTGATGTTGCCGGACAAGATGCTCTCTACAGCCCCAGAGTAAAAGCAATGAAGGATCTTCAGAGACACTCTGAATTTCCTCAGCTGTCTGAGGTGGTAAAGGCGCTGCTTTGCCTTACCCACCAGTGCGGCGATGTGTGTTGTCCATGTCAGATCCTCTGTGATGTGGACTCCCAGGTATTTAAAACTGCTCACCCTATCCACAGTAGACCCATTTATCTCCAGTGGCGTGTACGTCCTTGGATGTTGAGCCCTTCTAAAGTCCACAATCAGCTCCTTTGTTTTAGTGACATTCAAGAGGAGGCTATTGTCCTGACACCAGAGTGCCAGATCAGCCACCTCCTCCCGGTAGGGTAGGCCTTCTCATCGTTGTCGGAGATCCGGCCCACCACCACAGTGTCATCAGCAAACTTGATGATGGAGTTTGAGCTGAACCTGGCCCCACAGTCATGTGTGCACAGGGAGTACAGTAGGGGGCTAAGGACACAACCATGTGTTCAGGGTGAGGGGGGCTAGATGTGTGTTCCCCCATCCTGACCATTTGGGGCCTGGCAGTGAGAAAGTCCAGGACCCAGGCACACAGAGGGGTGCTAAGCCCCAGTTCCAGCAGCTTCTCAACCAGGTCTGCTGGGGACTATTGTGTTGAATGCTGAACTAAAGTCAATGAACAGCATCCTCACATAGCCCCCCTGGCTGTCCAGATGAGAGAGAGCGGTGTGTAGAACCTGGGAGACCGCATCACCCATGGACCTGTTCGGACGGTATGAGAACTTTAGTGGGTCCATGTTGCGAGGAAGGAGGGCACAGATGTGCTTCTTGACTAGCCTCTCGAAGCATTTCATGACAACCGAGGTGAGGGCCACCGGTCGGTAGTCATTCAAACAAGCTGGAGAGGCATTCAATAGACAATAGACAATAGGTGCAGGAGGAGGCCATTCAGCCCTTCGAGCCAGCACCGCCATTCAATGCGATCATGGCTGATCACTCTCAATCAGTACCCCGTTCCTGCCTTCTCCCCATACCCCCTCACTCCACTATCCTTAAGAGCTCTATCCAGCTCTCTCTTGAAAGCATCCAACGAACTGGCCTCCACTGCCTTCTGAGGCAGAGAATTCCACACCTTCACCACTCTCTGACTGAAAAAGTTCTTCCTCATCTCCGTTCTAAATGGCCGACCCCTTATTCTTAAACTGTGGCCCCTTGTTCTGGACTCCCCCAACATTGGGAACATTCTTTGGCACCGGTACAATGATGGATCTTTTGAAGCATGCAGGGACCACGGACTTTGACAATAGACAATAGACAATAGACAATAGGTGCAGGAGTAGGCCATTCAGCCCTTCGAGCCAGCACCGCCATTCAATGCGATCATGGCTGATCACTCTCAATCAGGACCCCGTTCCTGCCTTCTCCCCATACCCCCTGACTCCGCTATCCTTAAGAGCTCTATCCAGCTCTCTCTTGAAAGCATCCAACGAACTGGCCTCCACTGCCTTCTGAGGCAGAGAATTCCACACCTTCACCACTCTCTGACTGAAAACGTTGCCAAGGATTTGTGGGATTCTCTGCCACAGAGGGCAGTGGAGGCCAAATCACTGGACGGATTTAAAAGAGAGTTAGATAGAGCTCTAGGGGCTAGTGGAATCAAGGGATATGGGGAGAAGGCAGGCACGGGTTACTGATTGTGGACGCTCAGCCACGATCTCAATGAATGGCGGTGCTGGCTCGAAACATTGCAGAAACAATTAAAAAGAAAAATAACAAAAATCTTTGAGATATATTCTGCATTTTAATGGTATCATCACGCATACTGTTCCCCCAAAACACTGATTACACTGCGAGAGGCAGAGCAAACAGCGGGTTTTGCCTACTAAAATGGCGGGAGTTTGCCTACTAAAATGGCGGGTTCTGCATACTAAAATGGCGGGTTCTGCCTACTAAAATGGCTCCTTTGCGTGCTACACTTCAGTACAGACGATTTCAACGGAGTGGTCCATCTTGTTCCTCTAGTACCTCTGGTCTGCACCCTCTGGGTGGGCCGCTGTGCCGGGTCAGTCCCTCTCCCTGCTGTACACGGGCTGGCTTGCGGGTGGCCCGCTGATACTCCAGGATGGTCTCGTACAGGTCGGTGTCTTGAGTAGGGGCCGGCCGCGCTCCCCCTTGTCCGCCCATCTCCGGTCGGCTAGGCGCCTCCCTTGGGCCTGGGCCTGGGCCTAGGCCTGGTCTGGGTGCATTCTCCACTGGGCCTGGTCTGCGTGGGGCCGGCGTCCTGGGTGGCGCCGGCATCCTGGGCCGATTCTCCGCCCTCCCAATGCCCGGCCTGGGAGCGGGTGCTGCAGCCTTGCCCGCAGTTCTGGGCACCGCCTCGTACACTGCGTCGTCGAGGTCGATGGGGTGCGGCGCCGGGGTGGTGGGAACGGGGCCGTTCCAGCCGCGCCGTTTCCGTGCCGGCCGTGCGTAGATGGGAGGAGTGGGCTCGCCGGGCACAGCTGCCGGCCGCAGGCTGGGGTCGGGCGTGGGCCGGTCCGTGGGTTCAGAGGTCGGGGCAGTAGGCCACAGGCTTCTGTCATGGTCAGGCAGGGCTCGTACTGCGGGTTCAAGGGTCAGGGCAGTAGGCCGCAGGCTTGTGTCATGGTTGGGCAGGGGTCGTACTGTGGGGTCAGAGGTCGGGGCAGTAGGCCTCGGGCTCCTGTTAGGGTCGGGCAGGGGTCGTACTGCGGGGTCAAGGGTTGGAGTAGAAGGCCTCAGGCTTCTGTCGGGGTCGGGCAGGGGCCGGGCCAAGGGGTCAGAGGTCGGGGCAGTGGGCCTCAGGCTTCTGTCAGGATTGGGCAGGGGTCGCGCCGTAGTGTCAGAGGTCGGGGCGGTAGGCCGCAGGCTCATGTTGGGCAGGGTCCGGGCTGTGCGGTCGTGAGATGGGGTGGAAGGCCGCAGGCTCCTGTCGGGGTCGGGCAGGGGTCGAGCGGTGGTGCCAGGGGTCAGGGGTCGTGCTGGAGGGTCAAGGGTCGGGGCAGTAGGCCTCATGCTCCTGTCAGGATTGGGCAGAGGTCGGGCCGTAGTGTCAGAGGTCGGGACAGTAGGCCGCAGGCTCCTGTTCGGAAGGGGTCGGGCTGTGGGGTCAAGGGTCGGGGTAGTAGGCCGCAAGCTCCTGTCGGTGTCGGGCAGGGGCCGGGCTGTGGGGTCAAGGGTCGGGGATGTAGGCCGCAGGCTCCTGCTGTTGCCGGGCAGGGTTCGGCTGGTGGTCCCCGGTGCCAGGGGCCGGATTTGCCCGTCGGTGGGGTCAGGGCAGTAGTGGTTAGCGGGCCTGGCGCGCCGCGGCTCCAGCTCGGAGTACTCGTGGCCGGGGAACGGCAGGGCCTGCCGTGCGGCGGCGCGCGGCCCTCCCTCCCCCGGCTCCGCGTACACGTGGGCCCTGGCCTTGTTCACCTTGGCGTAGACCGCGTCTGGTGGGGTGGGCACCGGGCCCCGGGTCTCCGGCACTCTTCTGGGGCTGCACGATCGTCCGGACTCCCTCACCGCCAAACTCTGGCCCTCAGCGACCTGTAGGTGGGGGAGGGAGAGGAGCCAGGGTCAGGAACATCGAACACAGAGCAACGTACAGCACAGGAACAGGCCCCACTGACCGCTAAGTACGAGCTAAAAAAACGTCAAGTCAAACTAATCTCCTCTTGCCTGCATGCGATCCACCTCCGTCAAGATACGACACAGAGTGCTGGAGTAACTCAGCGGGTCGGGCAGCATCTGTGGAGAACATGGATAGGTGACGTTTCGGGCCGAGACACTTCTAACAGACTGAGGGTCTCAGACCCGCTGAGGGGAGGGAGGGAGGGAGGGAGGGAGGGAGGGAGGGAGGGAGGGAGGGAGGGAGGGAGGGAGGGAGGGAGGGAGGGAGGGAGGGAGGGAGGGAGGGAGGGAGGGAGGGAGGGAGGGAGAGAGAGAGAGAAGAGGGAAGGGGGAGAGGGAAGGGGGGAGGAGAGGTTTGGGCCCAACAGGTCCACTTGGTCTAGTTTGTTGTATATCTCTCAACATCATCTCGATACCCCTCGTTTCCCTCTCCCCCGACTCTCAGCCTGAAGAAGGGTCTCGACCCGAAACGTCACCCATTCCTTCTCTCCAGAGATGCTGCCCGACCCGCTGAGTTACTCCAGCACTTTGTGGCTCTCCAGGGCTTCAGCCAGCATCTGCAGTTCCTGCCCAACCTCTCTCTCTCTCCCTGTTGCTGGAAGCCTCTAATCCAGGCAACGTTCTGGTGAACCTCACCTGCACCAAAGGTACCAGAGGAGCAAGGATAGACCACTCGACCCTAAAGACCGTAGTCGGTCACGGCGCCGTTTTAGTCGGCAGAAACTTGCAGAAACATGAGTTGATGGATGAGATATATTCTGCATTTTAATGGTGGGGAGAGGGAGAGGTGGGGAGGGGAAGGAGAGGGGGGGGGAGAGGGGGGGGGAGGAGGAGGATAGGGGAAGGGTGTGGTGGAGAGGGGAGGGGGTGAGGAGAGAAGGGGGAGAGGGGAGGGTTGGGGAGGAGGAGGGGGGGTGAGGTGGGGATGGGGGAAGGAGAGGGAAGGGGGAGGGGAGGAGAGAGAGAGAGAGAGGTGAGGAGGAGTGGGCAGAGGGAGACGTGGGGAGGGGAATGAGAGGGGTGAGGAGGTGAGGGATAGAGGAGGGGTGGGGAGAGGGAGACGTGGGGAGGGGAATGAGGGGAGGGGAAGGGGAAGGGAGGGGGGGAAGAGGAGGTGAAGAGGGGGGTGAGGGGAAGGGTGGGAGGGGAGGAGGAGGAAGTGTGGGGAGAGGGAGACGTGGGGAGGGGGAGGAGAGGGGTGAGGTGGAGAGGGATAGAGGAGGGGTGGGGAGAGGGAGACATGGGGAGGGGGAAGAGGGGGTGGGGAGGGGAGGGGAGGGGAGGAGGGCGATACCAGGTAAGCCGTCCAGCGCCAGTGGAGGTAGAAGGCCCTGAATCACTGACCCTCGCTCTCTTTGAGCTCCCGACGTTCGCAGCCCCCTCGGACTTTACCTCAGGTTTGGGGCGTCTGCGATCAGGATCAGGATCTTCCCCCTCCTCACAGTAGAGCCGCTGCCTCTGGGCGCCGGAGACCGGAGGGTGTGGGGGGGGTTCGATCCCCGACCATGGCCGCCGTCTGCGTGCGTGGAGTTCGCACGTGTGCGTGCGTGTGTGTGTGTGTGTGTCCCCCACCGTCTCCCCGGACGTTCTCCCTACCTCCTGGTAGCCTCCATCGTCCCCGGTCGCCTCCCCTCCCGCCGGGGGTCCGGGAACGCCGGCCGGCCTTCCCAGTCTCCGAGCCCGGCTCCGGATCTCCCGGATCTCCTCGTAATGCCAGTCCGGAATCTGGGAGGGGGGGTGTGAACGTACGATCGAACGTCAGCCAGAACGGACCAGAACAGCCCCATCTACACTAGTCCCACCTGCCCACACCGACCAACATGCCCCATCTACACTAGTCCCACCTGCCCACACCGACCAACACGCCCCATCTACACTAGTCCCACCCGCCCACACCGACCAACACGTCCCATCTACACTAGTCCCACCAGCCCACACCGACCAACATGCCCCATCTACACTAGTCCCACCCGCCCACACCGACCAACATGCCCCATCTACACTAGTCCCACCTGCCCACACCGACCAACATGGCCCATCTACACTAGTCCCACCTGCCCACACCGGCCAACATGCCCCATCTACACTAGTCCCACCTGCCCACACCGACCAACATGCCCCATCTACACTAGTCCCACCTGCCCACACCGACCAACATGCCCCATCTACACTAGTCCCACCTGCCCACACCGACCAACATGCCCCATCTACACTAGTCCCACCTGCCCACACCGACCAACATGCCCCATCTACACTAGTCCCACCTGCCCACACCGACCAACATGCCCCATCTACACTAGTCCCACCTGCCCACACCGGCCAACATGCCCCATCTACACTAGTCCCACCTGCCCACACCGACCAACACGCCCCATCTACACTAGTCCCACCTGCCCACACCGACCAACACGCCCCATCTACACTAGTCCCACCTGCCCGCGTTTGGCCCACATCCCTCCAAACCAATAAGATCAGGGGGTCTTATAGAAACATAGAAGATTATAAACCCCAATCTTGTTGTATCCCTGTACAATGACAATAAAGATATATTGTATTGTATTGTAAAATGACAAGCTAGATGCAGGAATAATGTTCCCAATGTTGGGTGAGTCCAGAACCAGGGGCCACACAGTCTTAGAATAAAGGGGAGGCCATTTAAAACTGAGGTGAGGAGGAACTTTTTCACCCAGAGAGTTGTGAATGTGTGGGATTCTCTGCCACAGAGGGCAGTGGAGGCCGATTCACTGGATGGATTTAAGAGAGAGTTAGATAGAGCTCTAGGGGCTAGTGGAATCAAGGGATATGGGGAGAAGGCAGGCACGGGTTACTGATTGTGGATGATCAGCCATGATCACAATGAATGGCGGTGCGTACAGGCTCGAAGGGCCGAATGGCCTCCTCCTGCACCTATTTTCTATGTCTCTATGTCTCTAAACCTGTCCTATCCATGTACCTGTCCAACTGTTTCTTAAACGTTGGGATAGTCCCAGCCTCAACTACCTCCTCCGGCAGCTCGTTCCATCCACCCACCACCCTCTGTGTGGAAAAGCTACCCCTCGGGTTCCTATTAAATCTCTCCCCCTCCTTCCCCTTGAACCCGTGTCCTCTGGTCCTCGATTCCCCTACTCTGGGCAAGAGACTCTGTGCGTCTACCCGATCTATTCCCCTCATGATTTTGTACCCATCTATAAGATCGCCCCTCATCCTCCTGCGCTCCAAGGAATAGAGTCCCGGCCTGCTCAACCTCTCCCTGTAGCTCAGGCCCCTCCAGTCCTGGCAACATCCTCGTGAATCCAGCTTGACGACATCTTTCCTGTAACACGGTGCCCAGAACTGAACACAATATTCCGAATGTGGTCTTGTACCTGCAACGTGACCTCCCAACGTCTACACTCAATACCCCGGCTGATGAAGGCCAACGTGCCAAACACCTTTTTGACCGCCCTACAGTATAGACAATAGGTGCAGGAGGAGGCCATTCGGCCCTTCGAGCCTGTACGCACCGCCATTCAATGTGATCATGGCTGATCATTCTCAATCAGTACCCCGTTCCTGCCTTCTCCCCATACCCCCTGACTCCGCTATCCTTAAGAGCTCTATCTAGCTCTCTCTTGAATGTATTCAGAGAATTGGCCTCCACTGCCTTCTGAGGCAGAGAATTCCACAGGTTCACAACTCTCTGACTGGAAAAGTTTTTCCTCGTCTCAGTTCTAAATGGCCGACCCGTTATTCTTAAACTGTGTGGCCCCTGCTTAAATCTCCTCTAACTCTTCCGAGCCGGGACGAGAGAGAGGTGGGGGACGGGCGGGAGACGAGGGGGAATGTTCCCGGGAAGCGTTCCAGGATCTCCCCGGACATTTTCCCTACCTCCTGGTAGCCTCCGTCTTTCTCGCCCGCCTCCCCTCCCATCGGCAGGTAGCCCGATCCCGGTCCTGCTGTCTGTCCGGGATCGTCGGCCGGCCTTCCCGGTCTCCGAGCCTGGCTGTGGACCTCCTCGTAATGCTCGTCCGGAATCTGGGAGGGGGGGGGGAGGGGGGAGAGAACGGGATCTTGAACGTAATCTTGTACAGGGCCCTAGTGAGACCGCACCTGGAGTACTGTGTGCAATTGTACAGGGCCCTAGTGAGACCACACCTGGAGTACTGTGTGCAGTTGTACAGGGCCCTAGTGAGACCACACCTGGAGTACTGTGTGCAGTTGTACAGGGCCCTAGTGAGACCGCACCTGGAGTACTGTGTGCAGTTTTGGTCTCCAAATTTGAGGAAGGATATTCTTGCTATTGAGGGCGTGCAGCGTAGGTTCACCAGGTTAATTCCCGGGATGGCGGGACTGTTGTACGTTGAAAGACTGGAGCGACTGGGCTTGTATACACTGGAATTTAGAAGGATGAGATGGGATCTTATCGAAACGTATAAGATTATTAAGGGGTTGGACACGTTAGAGGCAGGAAACACGTTCCCAATGTTGGGGGAGTCCAGAACCAGGGGCCACACAGTTTAAGAATAAGGGGTCGGCCATTTAGAACGGAGACGAGGAAAAACCTTTTCAGTCAGAGAGTTGTGAATCTGTGGAATTCTCTGCCACAGAAGGCAGTGGAGACCAAATCACTGGATGGATTTAAGAGAGAGTTCGATAGAGCTCTAGGGGCTAGTGGAATCAAGGGATATGGGGAGAAGGCAGGAACAGGGTACTGATTGTGGACGATCAGCCATGATCATAATCAATGGCGGTGCTGGCTCGAAGGGCCGAATGGCCTCCTCCTGCACCTATTGTCAATGTTTCTATGTACGATCGAACGAAAGCAAGAACGGACACCGATCAGCCAAAACATTATGACCACATTATGACCAAAACATTAGTACCTAATCAGATGTACAGCACTTTGGTCAACGTGGGTTGTTTTTAAATGTGCTATACAAATAAAATTGACTTGACTTGACTTGACTTGACCACTGGCAGGCGAAGTGAATAACGTTGGTTATCTGGTTAAAATGGCACCTGTCAAGGGGTGGGATATATTAGGCAGCAAGTGGACAGTCAGTTCTTGAAGTTGACGTGTTGGATGCAGGAGAAATGGGGAGGAGTAAAGACCTGAGCGACTTTGACAAGGGCCAAATTGTCATGGCCAGACGACTGGGTCAGAGCATCTGTGAAACGGCAAGGCTTGTGGGGTGCTCCCGGTCAGCAGTGGTGAGTACCGACCGACCGACCGACAGTGGTCCGAGGGGAAGGGGGGACAAAACTACAAACCGGCGACAGGCAGGGTGTTGGGCGCCCAAGGCTCATCGATGCGCGAGGGCAACGAAGGCTATCCTGCCTGATCCGAACTGACAGAAGGTCGACTGTGGCACAAGTCACATAAAATGTTAACGGTGGTGACGGGAGGAATGTGTCACAATACACAGTGTATCGCACCCTGCTGCGTATGGGGGCTGCACACGGAGAACCAACAGCGTGTTAGGCAGGTGGGCATAATGTTTTGGCTCATCAGGTCATAATGTTTTGGCTGATCGGTGTATATAAGTCATGGCAAGACATAGAAACATAGAAAATTGGTGCAGGAGGAGGCCATTCGGCCCTTCGAGCCTGTACGCACCGCCATTCAATGTGATCATGGCTGATCATTCTCAATCAGTACCCCGTTCCTGCCTTCTCCCCATACCCCCTGACTCCGCTATCCTTAAGAGCTCTATCCAGCTCTCTCTTGAATGCATTCAGAGAATTGGCCTCCACTGCCTTCTGAGGCAGAGAATTCCACAGATTCACAACTCTCTGACTGAAAAAGGTTTTCCTCATCTCAGTTCTAAATGGCCGACCCCTTATTCTTAAACTGTGTGGCCCCTGGTTCTGGACTCCCCCAACATTGGGAACATGTTTCCTGCCTCTAACGTGTCCAACCCCTTAATAATCTTATACGTTTCGATAGGATCTTGTGATCATGGCTGATTCATTGTGATCACGGCTGACCGTCCACAATCAGTAACCCGTGCCTGCCTTCTCCCCATACCCCTTGATTCCACTCGCCCCTAGAGCTCTATCTAACTCTCTCTTAAATCCATCCAGTGATTTGTCCTCCACTGCCCCTCTGTGGCAGAGAATCCCACACATTCACAACTCTCTGGGTGGGAAAGTTGTTCCTGGTCTCAGTCCTAAACGGCCTCCCCTTTATCCTTGAGCTGTGTGGATTGTCAGTGGACAGACGGTGTTTTGGGTCGACACACTTCTTTAGACCGAAGTCTGTAAAATGGACAAACCTCTGGTTGATCAGAGTCGTTTCTCTGTGTTATTTTGGGGAGTGTAATCTAGTTTGGTTTAGAGACACACAG